>NW_007726508.1:382274-449802 GCF_000696425.1 Galeopterus variegatus
CAGGGGAGGAGTCGGGGCGGGGCCTGATCAGGGGGCGGGGCCTGATCAGGGGGCGGGACCTGGGCCATTCCTGGATGAGGAAGAAGCGAGTACAGAAGAGGCTTCCCTGGGATCGGTCTCTCTGCTCATCTCACTGTCTGGCTGTCACTGCTTTGTCTAAGGACTGTCCAGCGTTGGTCATCGGGGCTGCCGTGTCGACACATTTAAGCTTTATTGACACTGGCTTGGGAGAACAGGGAGGCCTCCTGCCATATAAATCAGGTCCCCTCCATTATTCCTTAGCTTGGTCCCCTGTTTTCTGAAGAGTGCTTATCCTATGTGCATCTGTTTTACTTATTTATGTGTTACTTGTTCAGTGCGGGGACCACATTGCTCATGTCCACTATCAAGCCCCCACCCCCGGCACATTACCAAGTGATCAGGAAATATTTGTTCGCACAGAGAGAGAGAGAGAGAGAGAGAGAGAAAGGAGGGAGGGAGGGAGGAAGAAGTGAGAAGAGAGGAGGAGAAGATTGGATTAGATTTGAAGCATGAAGCTAACCAAGCCACTGGCAAAAATAAATAAATAAAAAGGCTGGATCAATGCCATTGAATCTGCAGAGCGGTCGTGTCCCTTCCTGCCACTCACCACCCCGCCCAGGCTGGTCCTCTGCCCCCTGTCCCAGGTCTCTTCACCTCTGCTCCCCCTGGTTCCTTGTTCCCTCCCATCACCGTGAATGTGGTCCTGGAAATGAATCAGATGCTTGGACAACAATGAAAACAATATTCCTCTGCAGGTGTACCATGGTATGTGGTTTTAAAAGTGCTTTCCTATCTTTGATCTCCTCCAACTCCTGCCCACCCTGCCTACCTCACAGGCTTGTTTCAGCATTCCCATTTTTTTTTTCCCCAAAGGAAATGGATTCCATGGAATTGAATACTGCCTCAAGGTCACAGAGCCAGGAAACAGCAGAGCTAAGACTTCAACTCATGTCTTAGATTACGCGGCTGAACAGCTTTTAATGTTTCTCAGCCACTTAATAGGTTACCTCTCCTGCAGGTGTTTGCATTTTAAAAGAGAACTAAGAAAGAAATGTATAATCCAAAGGAATGAATTGCGAATGGTAAAATATCCAGTTCAAAATCATGTGCACAGGTGACACTTCAGCATGGGGGCCAGAGGGACAAGGTGCGCCCAGAAGATTCTCAGCATGCAGGCTTTTAGGGCCAAATAGACCTGGGTTCAAATCTCTTCCCTTCCACTTACAAACCCAGTGATCTTTTCTATTTTCTGAGACTATTTTCTAATTTGTGAAACAGGGATGATAATCCCACCACAAAAGGTTGATGCCAGCCTGATATGTGTCCCCCTCATTAACTAGCACACAGTGGGTGACAGCAAACGTTAGCATCATTACAGAGCATGCCAAAGGAACAGGGCCCATCTGCAGTAGGAACTGGGGTGCTGAGCAGAACCAGCCCTCGCCCCCCATCTCTGCAGGGGAAGGGGAGGGGAAGACAGGAGACGGCGAGCCCAGCCTGCTGCCCAAGCCCTTCTCTGTGCCCAGCTCTGGGCTGGAACCACCCACCTCTGTGCTAATCACTCAGCCAGGACTAGGTACCTGCGACTCACTGCAGCCCTCATCTTCTCCAAGTCTTCCCCCAGAAAGATTTATGGAAAGATTAAGGGCCCTTTTTTTCAATATCTATTAATATTCATGGCAGTCTTCACAGCCATCTGCTTTTAACGATTTTGTTTGCAAAGACCTGAGATTAAAATATGGCCTGCTAGTGCTCTGAAGCATCTGAACTGAAGGCGATAAAACAAAGGCCTTTTCAGGAGCTCCCGAGCTGGCCTGTCACTCTACCTGCAGCAGGGGAGACTAATGACTAGTGGGAGGGAGGGGGCGGTGGAGGGAGCATCCAGACCCGGCTGAGATTGGATCCGGGGCCAGTGTTCCCCTCAGGCTCAGCAGCGTTAATTGGGGAGGAATGAACAGCCCGAGCTCCCTCCAACCACCCTGCACAGGAGCCCTGGGGACAAGGGGGCTTAGCCAGGGCAGGAGGAGGACACTGGCTGCAGCACAGGGGAGACTCAGGGCTTTGAGGGTTCTGAAATCCTGAGATCAGCACCCTGGAGACACGGCTGTCAGCACCAGAGATATTCAGGGGTCCAGAGAGGACAGGGAGCATCCCTTGCTGGGACGCCGCAACCCAAGCCCCACCAGTATGACACTGCACCTCTTCTGTGCATCAGTGCAACACGATTTAAAGCCTGGTATCTTTGTCCAGACTTCCAGAGGCAGCCATCTCAGTAGTTCTGCATTGGATGGAACTCCTGGTTGACCACCAGTACCTGGGGGTGCACTTGGCCAAGCTGGCGTCCCTCTCTTGGCCATCCAAGGAGTTTTCAGTGAGCTCCTGGGAGGTGGCTTGGGGTCAAGGTCGGGACAAGCAGTGGGACAGAGCCAGCCTGTGTGCCTGTGAAGATTGGGCCCTGCACAACTGCAGGGGCACTTTCACCAGCCTTTGCAGGGGCACCTTCGCTAGCCTTTGCAGGGGCTTCCTGGCTTCCTTCGCTAGCCTTTGCAGGGGCTTACTGGCTTCCTTCGCTAGCCTTTGCAGGAGCTTCCTGGCTTCCTTCACTAGCCTTTGCAGGGGCTTCCTGGCTTCCCTTTGCAGGGGCTTCCTGGCTTCCTTCGCTAGCCTTTGCAGGGGCTTACTGGCTTCCTTCACTAGCCTTTGCAGGAGCTTCCTGGCTTCCTTCACTAGCCTGTGCAGGGGCTTCCTGGCTTCCTTCGCTAGCCTTTGCAGGGGCTTACTGGCTTCCTTCACTAGCCATTGCAGGAGCTTCCTGGCTTCCTTCACTAGCCTGTGCAGGGGCTTCCTGGCTTCCTTCGCTAGCCTTTGCAGGGGCTTACTGGCTTCCTTCACTAGCCATTGCAGGAGCTTCCTGGCTTCCTTCACTAGCCTGTGCAGGGGCTTCCTGGCTTCCTTCGCTAGCCTTTGCAGGCGCTTCCTGGCTTCCTTCACTAGCCTTTGCAGGGGCTTCCCACCCGCAGCAGCCCCAGGTAATTCTGCTTTGTATGTGGAGGCTCTGCTCATTTGGCTGAAGGCTCTGCTGCTTAGGAACATTTGCAAACATGGCGCAATCCGAGTCACTTCTCTTACTGTACAGACACTGCTCCTCTCTGGCCCCCTTGGATTCAAAGTTGCACCCTTCCAAAACATCCCCAGTGGGGACAACGCCTGGTTCCTGGGGCAAGCAGGTAGACGAAGGTAGGGGGCTTCCACACGCCCGCCCTGACCCCCTCAGGGTCACCTCTCAGTCCAAGCCCCAGACTTCCTGTCCCAGGCTCCAACCCTCCAAACGTGGTAAGTCTCCAGCTTTTTCTACCTGCCTGCCTCTGTGAGCCAAGACCCAACCCACAAATGCCAGGAAACATCACTTACTGCTCCTTGCAGGAAGGGAAAACTTTACAACAGCCTCTCCCCCAAGGAACTGCTCCAGTCCGAAGGAAAAGATTCTGTTTCAAATGTCACAGGTTTGGGAAATCCGTGTTTCATTCCCACCCCCTCCCTGCTCGTCCAGCTCGTTTATGATTCTAGAGCAGAGCGGATGTCACCTGCTGCGGCTCCCCATGGCCTACAGGCATAAATGCTGTCTTCTGCCAGGATTTCAAGCCTGGAATGAGGGAGAGAGGCTGACCAGCCAAGCACCCACAGTCTTGCCAAGGGGTTGGCCACGCTTTGCCCACCCTGGGACCCCTCCCTGTTGTCAAACCCGATTAGGCCCAAGCGGGACCTGTCAGATCCTCTCCCAGAGAACTCTGGTCCCTCGGTCCAGGTCTTGGCAAGCTGGAGGAGGGGTGGCCATTTTCTTTCACAAGCAAGCATCAAGGAGAAAGGAGATTTTTTTTAAAAAAAGACATAACAAGAAAAGCAGAGTGACGGGTCACCAAGACTAGGTCCAGCTGCTCCTGAAAGCCAACTGTCTTCCCCCCCTGAGGCCCCCAGGACACTCCATGGAGCCTTCCTGCACCTCCCTGCTCCTGCCGGAGCCCCAACCAGGACCAAAGCCTCCAAATATCCCCCACCTGCCTTGCCTGGCCCCTTGGGCTCTTGTGCTCCTCTGGGCCCCAGACAGCCGAGACAGGTCCCAAGCACATCCTGAGCTTCCTCCTGAGCTGGGCTGTGCCCTGTGCCTGGGATGTCTACCCTACCTGTCCCCAAAAGGCCTGGCTCAGTCCACACACACTGCCTCTTCCTCACTCAGTACCCGGGGACCTTGGCATCTCTTTTGGGACAGTGTCTGTCCTCCAAGGTCTTCCACTCTAATAGGAGGGTCAGGGTCAGGAGCCAGCAGGATACAGATCTCCTGCCGTGTCTTCTCCAACCCAGGTTTAAAGCCCTTGCAGCTCCTGGCTCTGTGCTCGGCACTCAGTAGACTGCTTTGATCCAAAACTTCTGTTTCCTTTGAAACAAGTCTGCTGCTCTCTGTGGGCATTTCTCTGGTGCACTGAAGTGTTTATTTACCTTCATGAAGACCCTAGAATAATATCATTAGATGGGCCTTTGGAGAGTAGGTTCAGTTCTCCCATTTGCAGCTGGAGAAACTGAGGCCAGATGCAGATGACAGGTCTCCTGACCCGCCCAGCCCAGTGCCATCCCCGCCGTGCTCCTCTCCTCTGAGGCACCCCCTCCACAGCATGGAGGAGCTTGCAAGCCTCCCTGGGGCCTATTTTGGCAGTTTCTGCCATTCATCACATCTCTGCCAGCCCACTGCCAGGGAACTAAGAAGTGAAGAACCACTGCAGAGGAACGGGATTTGACTTTAAAAGTCCATCTACAAATGCAGTCTGGGAGACAAGAGCAAAGGAAAGTGCGTGGGCCTGTGTGTGTAACCGTGAGCATGTGTGTGAGTGTGCTAACGTGTGTGAGTGTGTGCCGGTGAGTGTGAGGACATACACATGCGTGAGCGTGTCAGCGAGTGTGTGCGTGTGTGCGTGTTGTCTTGTGCCATGGCCTCCTCTCCAGGCCTCCTCCCCAGGCCCGCCCCCTCCAGCCCCTCCACCCGCTTCTGCATGGCCTTCCTCCACCTGGGTAGGGCTCACCAGACTGCAGCCCTGCAGCGAACCCCAGCTTCTGCAGGGAGACACCACCCCCTCAGAGTGGAACCCAAGGTTGCTCACCACCAAGGCAGCTACCTTTCCACAACCTTTTCCCACCCAATTCCCCCCTGACACCTCACACTATCCTTCAATCACACCGAGTGTCCACCCTTCATGGGATATGCATGCCCCAACATGCCTCTAAGCCTTTGCATGTGCTGTTTTCTGTGCCTGGGATGTGTCCCTCCATCCTTCAAGGCACCAAGCTCAATTATCACCTCTTCCATGGAGCCTTTCCGGAAGTGTCAGGCCACTCCCCCGCAGGCAGGGCCAGCCACTCCGCATGCCTCTAAACGACAGCTAGAATTTGGGGAATGTTTACCTCGTTTACCTCACCCCACACCTCAGCCTGTACAGAATGCCCTGTTATTATCCCCATTCTACAGGTAAAAGCATTGAGGCACAGAGAGGTTGGACAATTTGCCCAAGGTCACACAGCTACAGTGTGAGAGTGTCGGGATTCAAACCCTGGCCCCACAGCGCATGCTCTTCGCTCACTCCACCACACTGTTCCACGTGCCCACATCACACATGACACTAGTGCAGTGTGACACGAGCAAAACAGGAGACAGGTGACAGTCCACCCTCATGTCTTCCCTGCAGAGGAACCTCTGGCACACCTGTGTCCCCAGCACCCACATGGAGCCTGGCACTGAGTGGGAGATGGGAAGGCTTCTGAATAATCAGTGAAGGAAGGAACATTCGTGTGTGTGTGTGTGTGTGTGTGTGTGTGTGTGTGTTTGTGTGTGTGTCAGTGAGAGAGAAGGTTGTGTGAGAGGGTTATGAGAGTGTCTGTGGTTGTGTGCGTGGTGTGCATTGTATAAGCAGACACGTGTGTGCCAGTGTGTCTGTGTGCACGAGTGCACGTGTCCTCAGACAACCTCCAGCTCCAGATCCCGAGCAGGAGGGCAAGGCCGAATCTCAGCTGCGTGAATAGTTAAAGCCCTTAAACCGCGCTGCTTCATCACCGATATTTTTACAAAGTTGTCACAGAGAAATATCATTTTTCTTTCTCCTTTATTTCATTTTCTTTGGGATATAGTAATTAACAAAAGCCGTTAGATGCCAGCAAAACTGTTTCTTTTGAAGTTTCTACATGGCTGTCACCCGGGAGATAAAGGCAGATTATTCAATCTTGACATTATAATTGTGGATGCCAGATAAAAGCCTGGATTAGACACTTCGCTCCACTGATGAGCAAAGAAAACCCTTGAGAAGTGACGATGTCTGTCACTGAGGAACATGTGGCATTTACTCCACCAGCATTGGCAAAACGGCAGTGCGGGCAGGTGCTCCTGTGTCCGCGGGCCATCAGCTCTGTCTGGAGAGACAGCAGGAGAAATGCCAGCAGTGACGATGAGGACAAGACCTGGGCAACATGATGGATCAGGAGCAGAGGCAAGACCAGAATTTACAGCCCCTGGATTATATTCCCTAAACGCTCCACTGATGAGCAAAGAAAACCCTTGAGAAGTGACGATGTCTGTCACTGAGGAACATGTAGCATTTACTCCACCAGCATTGGCAAAACGGCAGTGCGGGCAGGTGCTCCTGTGTCCACGGGCCATCAGCTCTGTCTGGAGAGACAGCAGGAGAAATGCCAGCAGTGACGATGAGGACAAGACCTGGGCGGAGGAGGCCGCTCTGAGCTAGCGTGGCCAGGCAGTGGCCGTGTGGCCATAGCAAGGTCCCTCTCTGTGCTCTATGGCCCGAGGAGTTTGAACCAGACACCCTCCTGGAAACTTCTCCACTCTGCCAGGCTGGGATTCTATTTCCTGGGCAGAGGTGGAGCAAACCATTCCCTCTACAGAAGCCGGCTGAGTGCATGAGGGTCCTTAGAAAGGAAGGTCGAGGGGGAGACACTGGGAAACATCAATCTGCCGGCACGGCTCTCTCAGAAAGGGTTTAATTAATTGTTTTTATACGACATAAGAGCAACTCATTACCGAACAGCTTTGATTTGTGACACCTGCATTATAGATGATTTTTAAATTAACATTTCCCCAATAAAAGGTGTCAGCAGAGAGCTGAGGTGCCCAGAGAAGTATAAAAGGATAATAGTATGAAAATACAAATAAACACCAGCCCAGCCTAACCAAGGGGGCTGCTTAATCAATTTTACAATTAATTAAGGCTGCCTGGGATAGCTGGGGCCCTGGAGGCAGTTGAGGTACGGGGTTGAGGCTCAGGCAGCAAATGCCAGAACAAGGGAAAGCGTTTGAGGCTTAAGAGAGAAACATATACGCTCTGCTGGGCTTCCCCTTACGGGGAGGGACGCCGGACGCAAATCTGCCCTGATGAGTGTTCTTTCTCCCTTTGTTGACCTGGATTTTTCATTTACTCACTCGGTGTATATTTATAGAGCTCCCGCGACATGTCCCAGGCACAGCAATGAGCCCAGACAAAGGGACAGGGGAGAGGCAGGGAACGGCACACTGGAGGTGCTGGGAGCCCCGAACGCCTGATACAGAAAGAGTGAAGGTGAAGGAGGCAAGAAAACTGGTGAGGTAGGCAGGGGCTAGACTGCAGGGGCCTCCTAAAAGGGCAAGACGGCATCTGGAGCTGTTTGCAGACGCCCTGTGAAGAGCATCAGGTAACAGAGCCTAAGGATAAGATTTCCATTTTAGATGGAGGCCCCCGGCTGCAAAGTGGAAAATACAATGGAGGAGCAGAGGAAGGAAAGAGGTCACCCAAGCAAGACTTGCTGAGGGATGGAGTTCAGAGAGAGGTGGCAGGTGGAGAAACAGATCCAAGAGAGATACAGAAGCTGGAGCCCGCATGCAGGTCTCGCAGCTGGCTGCCTGCTGGAGAGGGGCAGGGAGCAAAGGTTGGGGAAGCCGCTGAAAACAACACACAGACAAGGACCCTGCCCTTGGGGCGAAACAGGAAAAAGACCCACAAAGGAAGGGAATGGAAAAAATCAGATCAGGTGCTGTGCTCGGGGCTGCTGTGAGGAGGGCAGTTTGGGACGGGGTGATCAGGGAAGGGGACATCTCTGGAGAGGGGACATCTGAGTAAGACTCGAAGGATGAGGAGACAGCCAGGCCAACATTGGGGGGATGCACGGTCCAGGAAGCCGGTCAGCGAGTGCAAAGGCCCTGAGGCTGGAACCAGGAGGAGGAGGGGTCGCCAGAGCTGCCCGGTCCCTCCACATTTCTCCTGTGCTCTTAGTTCCCTCTATGCTTGTCCTCTGGCTGGTGAGAGAGGTCGTACAGTTAGTACAGTTTGAGGACTTGTCTCATGTGTACATAGAAGTCACAGAGCACTAAGAAACGTTTCCACCCCAAGCTCCCCACGCTCTCTCGCTGAGGGGTGCGACCCTCCAGGGGAGCGGGTCTCCATCCCGATGCTGACGACTCCCCCATGCATCACCACCCCAGACCTCGCTCCTAAACTCTAGATCCACTTGAGTGTCTCCCAGGCGATCATCTTCCTCCCAAAGTCCGCTTTTGCCTCTGTGTTTCCAATCTCGGTTAAAGATGCCGCCACTTGTCCAGTTGTTCAACACGGAGACCGAGGAGTGCTGATGCTCCCTGTCCCCCACATGCATGTCCTGCTGGCTCTTTCTCCTTAGAGCTCTTCTTCTGCCCTTTGCACCCTATTCTGCCCGTTCCGGGGGTCCACATGTCTTGGCTGGATGACCACAGCGGTCTCCTCTCCCACTGTCCTCCTCCCTTCACGCACCCTGGACACAGCGGCCAGAGGAATCCTTCTCAGATGAAGACCCATCCTGTTGTACTGATGCCAGAAAAGCTTCCAGGGCTTCCCTTGCCCTTAGGCTAAAGTCCAAACTGTTGTGCTCCTCTAGAGTCTAGCCCCTGCCTACCCCTGGAGCATCACGATGCCCACCCCACACTTCACTGTCCAGACTCCGGGGTCTTCTGTCAGCTCCCCAGGCCCACCTTGCTGATCTCACCTGTCTTCTCTCATGCCTGTGGTTCCTCTGCCAGGAACATGCAAGGTGCCCTGCTCTGTGCCACCCCACTCCACCCCACTGCTGTCTGGCTGCTTTCAGCTCCACTGCCCAGGCTGCGGGCTGATCAAATCGAATCCCTTTGCAATTGTTTGCTTAATTGTGTAGTCCCCTCCAAGTTTTAAGCTCCACCAGACCAGGAACTACTTCCGTCTTGTTCGCCCCTGTATTCCCAGCATCTGCTGGCCAGACCACATATGCTGAATGAGTGGGAAAACAAATGAATTAATGGATGGATTGAATGATGTCACATAACACAACCTGCCTCACACTTACTCGTTGTTTAGATGTTTAATGAGGCCAACAAGGACAAGAATCTTTAATTTAGCGGCATAGATTTCATCGGCTGTTCCACATCCTCACATGTCTCCTGATAAGGTCACTCTCCCAGGACAGACATGGTGCACCGTTCATATGGCAATGGGAGGAGGGGACTGAGCTCCACTTGAGACAGTGCATCCATCACCTGCTTCCACAAATCCAGGGGGCTCACGAGGCGAATGGAAGGTCTGCACATCTGTGGGTCAGCTGGTCACTGCCCTCTCCATGTTGCTCCAGAGCCCAAGAGGACATGGCTTTCCACAGGGCTCCTGGCTGGGAGCGCTGGGTGCTCCAGGTGCCCTCTGCCTGGTAGGGATGTGAGGTAGGTGGCTCCCACCAAACAGGTCCCACAACAGAGCAGCTCCAGTGGCACTTACGGGATGGGGGGGGCTGAACAGCAGGGCTCATCGTGTCCAGGATCCAGGTGGCTCCCACCAAACAGGTCCCACAACAGAGCAGCTCCAGTGGCACTTACGGGATGGGGATGGGGGGGCTGAACAGCAGGGCTCATCGTGTCCAGGATCCAAGTCGGGCAAGTGAGTGTGTGTGAGCGGCTGTCTAAGCAAGGGCACCCAAAGGCAAATGTTGGGACCTGGGCTCAGAGAGGGTTAAAACCAGTAAGCGGGGCCAGTGTTGCCAGCTGAGCTATAATGCGAGTGTGCTTGTGTGAATATATGCACAAGTGTGTGTGTTTGTATGTGCGTCAGGCCCATTCACAGAGCTCAGGGTTAGGGTGAGGGTTCACGTTAAGGGTTCAGGTATGGGTCAGGGTTACCAGAGTGGCTGCAGAGAGTCTGCCTCCAGCAAACCCCTCAGGCAGACCAGCATGTCAAGAAAAAAGGCTGGGGTGAAGATCAAGTTTAAACACGTGGATCCCTCAAAAAGTAGAGAGATGGCCTGTGCCTGGAGGGATCCGAGAGAGTGTCCTGGAGGAGGTGGGCCTGAGCAGTGCCCAGTAGGATGGGGAGCATCGGAGAGCAGGATATTTCTAACGAGGCTGCTGCTTTCTTTCTCTTCAAAATCTTCCTCCAGGAGAAAGCACCTCTGAAGGCCAGCTTTCTCCCTCTCAGCGGTCACAGACTCACCCACCAGTGATGCAATTGCTGAATGTCACAACAGGAACGGACCATGGAGTCCAACCCAACCCTTACACAGATGAGTAGACCGAGGCCCAGAGAGAGACCCGAAGGCCATCCCCTGCATTGGAATGACACTCTGAAATGGGTTCTCCCCATAAACCTGCTCAATAGGCTGTATTCTCCCCCATTTCACAGATGAGGGAACTGAGGCCCAGTGGGGTCAAAGAGCATGTGGAGATTACACAGGACCTGACAAAACTGGAACTCAAACCCAGACTGGTCTGTCTCCATGTTTCATGCCCTTAGTGAATTTTTCTGTCTTTGATTCTGATTATTCCAAGACACAGAAAGAGTAACTGGCAGTTGATGCTAAAAATATGTGAAGCTGTTTTGATTGACAGTATAAGCTCAGTGATGTACAAACATGAATGATTCCACTTTTCTCAATAACTGATATCAGCTTTGCTCAGCAGCCCCCCCCCACCACCACCACCACCACCACAAGCTGGTAGTTGAGAGGGAGGAGGTACAAACATGAATGATTCCACTTTTCTCAATAACTGATATCAGCTTTGCTCAGCAGCCCCCCACCACCACCACCACAAGCTGGTAGTTGAGAGGGAGGAGGGAGGGATGGAAGAAGACAAATAGTTGCATTTCATATTTGTAGCTGTCGCTTTCTAATTATTAAAAACTGGCATTGTCCAGTTCAAAGCCACCTCCTGCATAGCTGCCATGAGCCCCAGCAGCAGGGATGGGAGTGCTCTGCTTGTGAGTGACTGGCTGCTCCTCGGTGGGGGGCTGGACACTGCCCTGCAGGGCCCCACCACCCATCTGCTACCCCGGCCACCTGTGTCCTCACCCTAGCTGTCCCCAGCACCGGGGAAGGCCAGCTGCCAGCTCCTTACTCGTCATCATAGGAGACCTTCAGGTGCTCAGCTGCCACCTTCTCCACAACCTTCAGACACCAGGGTATGGCTTCTCCCTCTCCTCGCTCCTGGCAAGTTTGGAGAGAGGGATGTAGCCGCTCCCACCCGGTGAATGCTACTCCTCTCTTTATACAGAGAACGCGGAGGGGGAACCCTGTTTCTGCTGAAACGCCTCTCTTTTAGCAAACCCTATAGCACATGTGTGGTGAGGCCGCTCACTCCTCACCCAAATTCAACCTCCCCTAACAAAATGTGGCCGGGCCCAAAGGCACCATCTGGGCCAAGAGCCAGGCGTCCACAAACTATGACCCACCAGACAGATCCAGGCCACTACCTATTTTTAAATGGCCATGAGCCAAGAAGAGCTTTTACATTCCTTTAACGGTTAAAAAAATTAAAAGAATAATATTGATGACACATGAAAAATACATGAAATTCACATTTAGGTGTCCGTGAATAAAGTTTTATTGGAGCATAGCGAGGCCCATTCATTTGCATATTGTCTATGGCTGCTTTCAAGCCACAAGGGCAGAGCTGAGTATTTGCAACAGAGAGTATATGGCCCACGAAGCTGAAAATATTTCCTATCTGGTCCTTTACAGAAAATATTGGCTGACCCCAGATCAAGACTACATTTCCCAGCCTACCCTGCAGCTAGGCAGGACCTCGAGCTAAGTTCTCACAGTGGAATTGAAGTGGAAGTGGTGTTGGACGTCAGCTGGGCACCTCCATGCTCTCTTCTGCCTTTGGCAGAGCCAGGCATGGCAGCTCCCTGCTCTAACACTGAGAGCACAACAAGGCTCCCAGGGGTGCATGGCAGTGGCTTGGAAGACCTCAGTCCCTGAATGGCTGTGAGACTCAGGACTGCCCTGCCAGCCTGGCCATTCGCCTTAGAACTGGGAGGTGAGAAAGAAAAAACCTTCAATCCTCTGTGTGCCACTCAGTTGTTGCGGTACAGCAACCCACACTTACCCTGATGAGGACAGCTATTTATGTCCACCTGGGCACTGTCTCCAGAGTATGTCTTCTGTGGACCCCCATGATCTTATTGAAGGATATTGTGCTCATGCAGAAGGAGATAGGAGTGGTGGTACCTTGTAGAGCTGATAGAGAATTGTCCACATTAGAGTTCTTTTGTTCACAAGGAAGACAGAGGCCGCTAGCTCAATGAGAGAGTCTCAGAGGGAGAGCTATTAGTTCAATGTAAAGCAGATCCTCATCGGAATCCCCAGACAGAAGGCTAGGAGCAGCCAGGCTCCATGGGAAGCAGCTCTGCGAGGCTGTCAGCACCAGGGGTCTCTCTCATGGCATCCGTGCCCCTCCTGTCCTCCAGTCACGGCCACCGGTGAGCACAGTGGGTTCCAGCTCTCTGTCGGGCTCATCACTCGCCCCACTCCCAGGCTCAGCCTCTTGCTCACCTTACCCCTGCTAGAAATCGATGGCCCGGCTTATGCTTTAGGGCCAGATCTCCCAAATCATAGAGTGGGGGCAGCTTTTGTTTCACATGCCCGCCCTGGATCAATCAGCTAAGGTCTGGGTGTCACAGCATGTGGCACCAGCACAGCTGCTGCCCACACAGCACGCACTGGGGGACGAGAGTTCCCTCAGCCAGGAGAACGACCTCTCTAAGGGGTCGGGGAGTTCTGTGACTAAGGGCTTAGACTCTGGGCTAGAATGTGGGTTCATTGCCATGTCCTTTGTACTGTGGCCACGGGCAGATTAGTACATTCATTTCTGCTTCTATGAAATAGAAATCGTAATCAAAACACCTGCCTGACAGGTTATCAAGGGGAGAAAATGAATTAATACATGGAAAGCACTTAAACAGCACCTCCTGACATGTAGTGAGCTTTCAGGGGAGGTTAGTGGGTAGAGTTATCATCATCATTACCTCTAAGGCAAAAGGGAAATAATAAGTCTGTCCTTTTGCTGTAAAATCTCTCTATGTGTTGTGCTCAGTGAATGATTCCAGTCAGCCTGAGAAAAGCACAGCGACGTGGCCCCAGACGCACCCTCCTACAAAGCACGGAGGCACCAGGGCTGCCATCTGTCGAGAGCCCACTCGCTCTGTGGCGGTGCCGTGCTTGGTCTCCTAGACACAGTAGCCCACCTGATCCTCTCCATGCGCCGGTGAGGATTAACTCCACTCACTGTGTGTTCCCATCAGCGTGGATAACTCGAGGGTCCACTGCGGCTGGTTGCTGAGTCCTGCCCGTTTACAGACAGGCAAGCTAAAGACAGAAAAAGCGTTCTGGGACTCCCACAGGGAGAGGGAAGGGTGGAGTGCTGTGGATGGATGGGAGGAGGCAGAAATGGAAAAGGAAGATCAGCACCATATTGGGAAAGGTGCAGTAGGACTGGGGCTGGTAGAGGATGAGGCACGGTGCTTGGTCAAACCTCCCCCATTGGGCTATCCAAATGTATGCGGCAGTCCCCATTTAGCAAACAGAGCCCTGGCCTGCAGCAAAGATGGTAGCCCTGGTGGTCATCCCAGCTCCTTGTCCCTGTGTGACCTGGAGAATGAGTCCTGGCCTTCATCCCAGCCACGGTAGCCACCAACGGTAGACCAGATGACCCCAAGCAACACTTAGCTCTGGTCCCACCGTGGTGAGTTCCTAGTTTCTGTTGTGTTCTTGGGGCAGGCCCTGAGCACAGGCCACCCCATGACTTTCATTCCAACCTAGGACTATGGCATTTCACTCCCCAATTTATTGTATGCTTAAGAGTCAAGGAAAAAAAAAATAAAACTATTATCCTCAAAACCCCAGTAGGTCTCTTAATGACTACTCCACTAATTAGTAGCAGCTGTTAATGAAGTGTGCAGGTACAAACCTAGCCTCGTCAATTAATCCATACGTGCTCCTGGGCTGCAGTAATATTTAAAGGGGAAATCGATAGCTGGCAGCTGGGCCTGGGGAGGTCCGTCTGGGTGGGCAGGGAAGGTGCAGCATTTCAAGGAATTTGTAACAAAAATAGCTTACGCCTGGAGCACAGTGCAGGGGAGCGGAAATGAGAACAGCCTTTAAGGGGCACAGGGACGCAGGCATGCCTGCAGGGTGGGGGCAGGAGGGGCTGGGCGGGGAGCGTGAATGGCACCCGCACCCCCCATGGGTGGGCAGAGAGCTCCACGCCAGGTCAATAGGTGCACACAGGAAGGGCTAACATCTCTCTGCCATTCTTTTCCAACCCATCATATCACAAAATCTGCTTATTCCTGCGGGGTAAAGGGCTGGGAGGCTTGCTGGAGATCAAGGCTCCAAGTGACACATTGTCTCACCCAAGGTTGCCAAGCAAGTAAGGCAATGATCGATCGCTTTCCTGGCCTCCAGCGAGCTGACCACCTAGGAGAGGCATCCTCTCATTTAATCCCTACGTTCCTACTCCCCCTTTTGGAGGTGGAAACACTGCAGCTTTGAGAGGCTAAAACACTTGCTAAAGTAGCAAAGTTGGTCATCAGCAAGGGTGGTATTCAAACCCATGCCACCTAAGTTCACATGCTTAGCACACACAGACTCCTCAGCAGTGCTAAGCCTTCAGCCCCATGGAACAATATCCAAACTTCCTTGGCATGATTTATAGCATCTTGAAATCTGGCCCCCTGCATTCATTTCCTTTTGCTGCTATAACAAAGTCCCACAAACTTAGCAGCTGAACACAAAGTAAATCTATCATCTTACAGATCCAGAGGTCAAAAGTCTGAATGGGTTCACTGGGCTAAAATCAAGGTGTTGCCAGGCTGCATTCCTTCTGGAGGCTCTGGGACAGAATCTGTTCTGTTGCCTTCTTCAGCGTCTGGAGGCTGCCCATGTGCCTGGGCTCGTGGCCCTTCCTCCCCTACAAGCCAGCAATCGCATCTCTCCAAACTGTACTTCCACTGTCGCATCTCCCTCCCGACTCTCCGCCAGACCCACCCAGATAATCCGAGATAATCTCCCCATCTCAAAACGCTTAGTTTAATCACATCTGCAAAGTCTCTTTTTCCATGTAAGGTAGTCACAGGTTCTGGAGACTAGGACATGGCCATCTTGGGGGGCTTTAGTCTGCCTACCACACCCCCTCGCCTTCTATTTCTTCCCCTAGAGCCACCATGTCCCACTCTCATCAAACACCTTGTCAGTCAGCATCCAGTTGGAAAGACAGGACCACACTCAGTATCTCAGAGAATTTAATAGAGAGAACCAGTCACGTCAGTGATGATTGAGCTGAGAAGCCAAAGCAGGGCTGTTGAAGAAACCTAGAAATTAGTAGTAACAGGAAGTGGCCTTTACTAACCTCCCCTTCCACCCTCACAGACACATGCAGTCAAAGTCAATGCCCCTCCACTGAGCTCCCGTGACCTAATGCCAAAGAAATGGCTGAGGTCCCTGAGCCTCTGTCCAGTCCAAGTGTGTCCCCAACACTGAGCCCAGAGCCCTGCACAAAACACATGCTCAGGGAAAGACCACTTGAGCCAGGGCTCCTGCTTCCACACCAGAGGTGAGGGCACTGCCCCAGACCAGGGCTCTCTGAAGAGGTCGTGGTGCAGGTGAGGCAGGTGGATAAAACACAGCTGTGCAACAGCTGGTGGGCAGCTACTGAGACCAGAGCTGCTGTGCCGATGTGCTGCTGCAGGCTTAGACCATGTGGTCTTACCTACTTGGAGAAAAACAGTGAGGGGCAGACAGGTCAACCCCTCTTGGGGAAGACAGCCTGGGCCAGGGGTGTGGGTTGCATGTGGTAGGAATCTGTGGTCCACGGGCTGCATGAGGGAAGCCCTGAGCTTGCTTTTATCTAGAGCTTTCGAGTCTGGCTTCTTACCACATAACAGACACAGGGAGACACCATGATTAGAACCTTGAATTAATAACCGTTCCCTGACTGGACATTACTCCAGAGCTCCTCTTCCCCAGCTGTGTATCCTGAGATTTCTACTACAGGGGAAGGAAGGAGACAGGGAAAATACACCAGGGAGAAAGGGAAGGGAAGCAGAAAGCAAAAGGGGAAGGGAAGAGAGCCAGGAACTAGGCTTTGCCAAGTGCACCTGGGTCAGTCCAGGGCCAGAGAGGGCCACATAATATCCACTATGTGATTTCACCTCACAGCCACCCAAGGGTGCAAGCCATCCCTCCCCAGCTTGGTGTGAGGCCTCCTCCAGGGCCCTTATCCTGGTTAATGACCCCACCTTCCCCTCCCACCCCACCAGCAGGCTAGATACCGTGGGTGGTCCTCTGCTCTCTTCTGCCCTGAGCCCACCTCCTTGTACACCAATCCATCAGTCACCAGGTCCTGGCCATTCCACCTGTCCCCTGTCCTTGTCCTCAGTGCCACAGCCTAGTTCAGGCTCTTGCCACTACCTCTCCTGGCTTCTTTTAACAGCCTCCTAACAAGCGTCTCTGCCTCTGGCCTCACCTCCTAATCTGTTCTTTATGCTGCTGTCAGGATTGTTTTTATTCTGAAATAGATCTGATCACACTGTTCTCCTACCTAAACCCTGGGATTTCCAGAAAACTTCAAGGCCTTCCACGAGGTGCCCTTCTCTCTCATGTTATTCTGCAGGAACCTCCCTATGGGCTCCTGCGCGCACACACACGCGCACACATGTGCACACACACACACCCACGTGCACACACACACCCACGTGCACACGCATTCCACCGTTTTCACCTTGTCGCTTCCTGCTGTCTGCCTGAATCCTCTTCTCCCTGCTACATTGTAAATAAGCTCTTTAGAATTCTGTTCTAAACCTCAAGTCTCCAGAATCCCACTCAGGAGTCACCTTGCATCTGAAGACCCCCAGGCCATCCCCACCCCGACCCCCCACCTTCCTGCTATCCCTGTCCTCTCCCTGGGCCTGGACTTACCAGCAATACCACCACGTGTGCCTCCCTAAGTAGCTATGAACTCCTAGTAGCAGAGACCCCTGGGCCCACCTCAAGGCCTAGCATGGGGCTGGGCACCAAGAGGGGCTACCGTAGCATTCTGGGGGGAAGGCGGGAAAGGCAGCCCAGGAAGTGTGCCACAGACATGGCGGGGAGGAAATGGGCTGTGGGCACTGGACGTCCATTCCTAAGTGCTGCTGTCTTGCTGCATTTCCTGTCAGGACCCCTGGGGACCTGAGTAACAGAGCACAGAAGCCAGTCTGGCTGCTTGCTGGAGATTAGCAAATGTTATTGATGTCATAATGCCTACCAACACCACGGGAAAAGGGTGTACCCCTTCTCAATCATATTTTGAGGGACTTCGTTTGAACCAAGCCTGTCCATGAGTCAAAAACCCCATCCTCCTTCTGCCGTATCTCACCATCAGCATCCAGCTCAGCCCGGCCATCCCCATGGCAATCAGCTCGCACACAGGCCGTGATGACCAGGACAGACAGACGGAGGCAGCCTGCCAGGGTAGCCCGCAGCAGAGCCTCAGGGTGGCTTTTATCATCTTCTTAGGAACTTGGAGCAACCTGTACTTACTGCCTACCCTTGAGCACTGCAAGGTCAAGGGTGAAGTTGGGGTTGGGTGGATTACTTGACAGTGAATCTGCTTCATGACGAGTGATCAAAGAACCATCAACCCAACCGCCATTCGTTCACTGATTCTTCAAACACTCATGGAAAGCCCACAGCCCCCCAGGGCCTGGGGTACAGCAGCAGCCAGGCAGCCAGGTCCCTGCCCTCCCGGAGCTGAGGTCCCAGAAACAGCGCAGCAAACATGTAGTGGAGATGGAGAGACGCGCTGCGGAGAATGACAGCAGAGGGGACGGGAAGGCTGGCGCGGGGGTGGCTCCCACCCCACAGAGGACTGAGCGAGTGCAGGGTCCTCGTGGAGGAGCCAAGGCAGAGCGAACAGCGGCGAGGGCACTAACAGCGCCCAGCACTGGAAACAAAGGCCAGGGAGGCACCACCCCAAGCGGTCCCCGCACCGACACTGCTGTCTCTGCCCGGGACCACCTTCCCTCCTCCAAACACAGACCCTCTCGGGCTCAGCACCAGCCTGCGAGACACCTTCTGTCCCGCATCTCTCTCCTGGTGCCCAGACTGTGCGGCACTGGTCACGGCCTCCCTTCACCCAGCTGCCCTGCCACGGGCCTTTGTGCGTTGGGGACAGTGGCACTTTCTGAAGGGCCTCCGTGTGCTCCGCGGTGTTGTGCACACAGACAGGGAGAAGGGGACCGGCTGGGGCGAGGGCCCGCTCAGTGCAAGGGACATCTCACTCATCCTCACCTGGCCAGAAGGGGACGGTGGGGGGCACAGCCACATCCCCAGGCGAGGAGGCCCTTGTGCAGGTCGCACGTGACCTGGGGTTTGGGCTGGTGCACACGGAGCTCCAGCCGACCGCAGACTTGTTTCCACCCTCCCATGTGCCTGATCATGCGAGGCGCCCACACATACGATGAACAAAGAAACGGACACGCTGTCCCCTTGCGTCCCGACGCCGTCCACGTGCCTCCCACTAGGCACACGGGTCGGGCTGGGCTTTGAGCTCAGCCCGCTGTCTCGCCTCCAGGAAGAGAAACTCTTCTAGGATCTTCCATAGTGTTGTATTTGGGGGAGGGCCTTCATCCAACCACCGATCTGGCTTCTTAACTGAGTATTCTAGAGAACTTTCTAGACCCTTTCTCTAACACTGGAAATAGGAGCCCAGTTTATAGGTTCTCAGGCTGTACTCAGTGTCAGGTCTAATGGGCCAGCCCTCTGCTCTCATGGAGACGAAGGGATTGATCCCAAAAGCACAGCTAGCAAGTGGCAGGCCAGCCCAAGCCCGGGGCCCCTGCAGCACTCCTGTGAATAGCTCCTCCCTCTCACTTTAAACGCTGGGAAGTGCATGCCTAACCAGCTGTGGTGGGGTAAACTAGAACTTCCTCTTCACCCCTCCCGTGGCTGGGGTGAAACGTGGCCACTGTCTTGAGTTGCAGAGAAGGAGTGTGCATGGACCGCTCATTTATCAGTTCATGTGAGGAAGCTTTCGTCATGCAGCCCGGGGCAGGGGGTGGGATGCCCCCCGAGCACCATCAGACCAAGGCCGTCATTGCACAAGGTCACGATTGTGCTGATGGGAGGCACACAAATTTCTCACCCACCTGAAGGGGAGCTTGAGAAGGAGTTAATTCTCACAGTGGTGAGGCAGATTTGATTGCTGATGATTTAAAAGAAATCAGTCCCAGCCTGGAGCGTGACCCACCCCCCACTCCCTTTTCCCCAGTGCTCTCCAGCCTCACCCCTCCTCAGAGCAGCCTCAATCTTCCCTCTGCAGAGCCAACAGAAAATGGGCAAAGAGGAAAGCCACTGACACTACTCAACAGATGACAACATAAATTGTCAAATGCAGGAGCAGGAGGAGAGGGACCTCATTATTCTGCAGGAGGAGTGACTTGGGAGACCCTCCAAAGACACAGGGAGCACCCCCACATCCACAGGGCTCAGGCAGTACAGTCTCACCTCTCATGCAGGTCAAGGAAACCAGATGCCTAAGCCATGGCACAAGGCCTGATCCCACCCTGTCCTTTCCCCTCCTTGCCCAAGACCCTGCAGTACAGAACAGATTAAACGGTCATCACAGTCCCAAGTTGTACTTTATTTGGGGTTGATAGCAGAGATAGGGGCTTGAGAAAGGGAGGAGGGACTTTTCATCCCCACCTCTTCCGAGTGGGCTCTGCAGCCGTCTCACAATGAGCTTCTGAGTGGTGGCAAGCAGCCCCCTGCAGACGGCTGGGAGTAATGCCCACCCACGTCCAGCCCACCCTGTCCCCCGCCACTCTAAGAGTTTCTTAGAGACAAGCCACATGAAACAGGGCAGAAACTAGCCAGACATAACGGTTACAGCACTAGCTTGTTAGCGAGATGAGCAGACCTAAGTGAAACCTCCGTCTCAGGCAGTACACGAGACAAGTTTGGAGAAAAGAAACTTTGTGGAAACTTATCCACACCACTCCACACCCGGAAGCAGAGTGTGTGTGACCGGGCGGGCCATGCAGTTGGACTGCACTCTGATGGGGCTGCAGGTGCTGCAGAGCACAGGAGAGGGTCAGAAGGTTTCAGGGAAGGAAGGAGAGTCCCACGCACGGGGGGAGGGCATCTGCCCAATCCTAATGGTGAGAGGGACTGAAAGTCCAGTGAGCCAGTGGTCGGCATTTGTGGTGGGGAGCCACAGGGGTCAGGGAGCAGCCAGATCCTGTCCAGCCTCCTAAGCCACTGTAAGGATCGGGAGTTTGGAATTTCTCCCAAGAGCAATTTCTCCCATAGAGTCTTCAGAAGCATCAGGTGTTCGATGGAGAAGAATTTTTCTGGTTACAGAGATGGGGAGAGATCAGAGGGGGAGTCGTGAAGAAGAAAGCCAGGACGCCAGTTCCAAGGCTGCCGTCATGGGCAGAGGCAGAGATGAAGAGAAGCTGTTGAAAATGGAAAAGAGGCCCTTAAAAAGAAGGTAGATGGTGCTGGGCAAACTGGGCATCCACATGCAGAAGAATGAAGCTAGACCTGCACCTCTCCGCATACACCAAAATCAACTCGAAATGGATTAGAGACTTAAATATAAGACTGAAACCATAAAACTCCTAACAGAAAACAGAGGGGAAACACTTCAGGAAGTAGGGACTGGGCAGAGACTTTATGAGTAAGAGCCCCAAAGCACAGACAACAAAAGAAAAATAAATACATGGGATTATATCAAACTGGAAAGCTTCTGCACAGGAAAGGAAACAATTAACAGAGTGAAATGACAACCTACAGAGTGGGAGCAAATATTTGCAAACTGTACATCTGACAAGGGACTAATATACAGAATTCACAAGGAACTCAAACAGCTATACAGTAAAAAAAAACAAATAACCCGATTTAAAAAATAGGCAAAGTNAAAACCCCATCCTCCTTCTGCCGTATCTCACCATCAGCATCCAGCTCAGCCCGGCCATCCCCATGGCAATCAGCTCGCACACAGGCCGTGATGACCAGGACAGACAGACGGAGGCAGCCTGCCAGGGTAGCCCGCAGCAGAGCCTCAGGGTGGCTTTTATCATCTTCTTAGGAACTTGGAGCAACCTGTACTTACTGCCTACCCTTGAGCACTGCAAGGTCAAGGGTGAAGTTGGGGTTGGGTGGATTACTTGACAGTGAATCTGCTTCATGACGAGTGATCAAAGAACCATCAACCCAACCGCCATTCGTTCACTGATTCTTCAAACACTCATGGAAAGCCCACAGCCCCCCAGGGCCTGGGGTACAGCAGCAGCCAGGCAGCCAGGTCCCTGCCCTCCCGGAGCTGAGGTCCCAGAAACAGCGCAGCAAACATGTAGTGGAGATGGAGAGACGCGCTGTGGAGAATGACAGCAGAGGGGACGGGAAGGCTGGCGCGGGGGTGGCTCCCACCCCACAGAGGACCGAGCGAGTGCAGGGGCCCTCGTGGAGGAGCCAAGGCAGAGAGAACAGCGGCGAGGGCACTAACAGCGCCTGGCACTGGAAACAAAGGCCAGGGAGGCACCACCCCAAGCGGTCCCCGCACCGACGCTGCTGTCTCTGCCCGGGACCACCTTCCCCTCCTCCAAACACAGACCCTCTCGGGCTCAGCACCAGCCTGCGAGACACCTTCCGTCCCGCGCGAGTGCAGGGTCCTCGTGGAGGAGCCAAGGCAGAGCGAACAGCGGCGAGGGCACTAACAGCGCCCAGCACTGGAAACAAAGGCCAGGGAGGCACCACCCCAAGCGGTCCCCGCACCGACACTGCTGTCTCTGCCCGGGACCACCTTCCCTCCTCCAAACACAGACCCTCTCGGGCTCAGCACCAGCCTGCGAGACACCTTCTGTCCCGCGTCTCTCTCCTGGTGCCCAGACTGTGCGGCAC
This sequence comes from Galeopterus variegatus, assembly GCF_000696425.1. Classification (NCBI taxonomy): domain Eukaryota; kingdom Metazoa; phylum Chordata; class Mammalia; order Dermoptera; family Cynocephalidae; genus Galeopterus; species Galeopterus variegatus. The sequence goes on from NW_007726508.1 coordinate 404,532, forward strand.
TGGTCACGGCCTCCCTTCACCCAGCTGCCCTGCCACGGGCCTTTGTGCGTTGGGGACAGTGGCACTTTCTGAAGGGCCTCCGTGTGCTCCGCGGTGTTGTGCACACAGACAGGGAGAAGGGGACCGGCTGGGGCGAGGGCCCGCTCAGTGCAAGGGACATCTCACTCATCCTCACCTGGCCAGAAGGGGACGGTGGGGGGCACAGCCACATCCCCAGGCGAGGAGGCCCTTGTGCAGGTCGCACGTGACCTGGGGTTTGGGCTGGTGCACACGGAGCTCCAGCCGACCGCAGACTTGTTTCCACCCTCCCATGTGCCTGATCATGCGAGGCGCCCACACATACGATGAACAAAGAAACGGACACGCTGTCCCCTTGCGTCCCGACGCCGTCCACGTGCCTCCCACTAGGCACACGGGTCGGGCTGGGCTTTGAGCTCAGCCCGCTGTCTCGCCTCCAGGAAGAGAAACTCTTCTAGGATCTTCCATAGTGTTGTATTTGGGGGAGGGCCTTCATCCAACCACCGATCTGGCTTCTTAACTGAGTATTCTAGAGAACTTTCTAGACCCTTTCTCTAACACTGGAAATAGGAGCCCAGTTTATAGGTTCTCAGGCTGTACTCAGTGTCAGGTCTAATGGGCCAGCCCTCTGCTCTCATGGAGACGAAGGGATTGATCCCAAAAGCACAGCTAGCAAGTGGCAGGCCAGCCCAAGCCCGGGGCCCCTGCAGCACTCCTGTGAATAGCTCCTCCCTCTCACTTTAAACGCTGGGAAGTGCATGCCTAACCAGCTGTGGTGGGGTAAACTAGAACTTCCTCTTCACCCCTCCCGTGGCTGGGGTGAAACGTGGCCACTGTCTTGAGTTGCAGAGAAGGAGTGTGCATGGACCGCTCATTTATCAGTTCATGTGAGGAAGCTTTCGTCATGCAGCCCGGGGCAGGGGGTGGGATGCCCCCCGAGCACCATCAGACCAAGGCCGTCATTGCACAAGGTCACGATTGTGCTGATGGGAGGCACACAAATTTCTCACCCACCTGAAGGGGAGCTTGAGAAGGAGTTAATTCTCACAGTGGTGAGGCAGATTTGATTGCTGATGATTTAAAAGAAATCAGTCCCAGCCTGGAGCGTGACCCACCCCCCACTCCCTTTTCCCCAGTGCTCTCCAGCCTCACCCCTCCTCAGAGCAGCCTCAATCTTCCCTCTGCAGAGCCAACAGAAAATGGGCAAAGAGGAAAGCCACTGACACTACTCAACAGATGACAACATAAATTGTCAAATGCAGGAGCAGGAGGAGAGGGACCTCATTATTCTGCAGGAGGAGTGACTTGGGAGACCCTCCAAAGACACAGGGAGCACCCCCACATCCACAGGGCTCAGGCAGTACAGTCTCACCTCTCATGCAGGTCAAGGAAACCAGATGCCTAAGCCATGGCACAAGGCCTGATCCCACCCTGTCCTTTCCCCTCCTTGCCCAAGACCCTGCAGTACAGAACAGATTAAACGGTCATCACAGTCCCAAGTTGTACTTTATTTGGGGTTGATAGCAGAGATAGGGGCTTGAGAAAGGGAGGAGGGACTTTTCATCCCCACCTCTTCCGAGTGGGCTCTGCAGCCGTCTCACAATGAGCTTCTGAGTGGTGGCAAGCAGCCCCCTGCAGACGGCTGGGAGTAATGCCCACCCACGTCCAGCCCACCCTGTCCCCCGCCACTCTAAGAGTTTCTTAGAGACAAGCCACATGAAACAGGGCAGAAACTAGCCAGACATAACGGTTACAGCACTAGCTTGTTAGCGAGATGAGCAGACCTAAGTGAAACCTCCGTCTCAGGCAGTACACGAGACAAGTTTGGAGAAAAGAAACTTTGTGGAAACTTATCCACACCACTCCACACCCGGAAGCAGAGTGTGTGTGACCGGGCGGGCCATGCAGTTGGACTGCACTCTGATGGGGCTGCAGGTGCTGCAGAGCACAGGAGAGGGTCAGAAGGTTTCAGGGAAGGAAGGAGAGTCCCACGCACGGGGGGAGGGCATCTGCCCAATCCTAATGGTGAGAGGGACTGAAAGTCCAGTGAGCCAGTGGTCGGCATTTGTGGTGGGGAGCCACAGGGGTCAGGGAGCAGCCAGATCCTGTCCAGCCTCCTAAGCCACTGTAAGGATCGGGAGTTTGGAATTTCTCCCAAGAGCAATTTCTCCCATAGAGTCTTCAGAAGCATCAGGTGTTCGATGGAGAAGAATTTTTCTGGTTACAGAGATGGGGAGAGATCAGAGGGGGAGTCGTGAAGAAGAAAGCCAGGACGCCAGTTCCAAGGCTGCCGTCATGGGCAGAGGCAGAGATGAAGAGAAGCTGTTGAAAATGGAAAAGAGGCCCTTAAAAAGAAGGTAGATGGTGCTGGGCAAACTGGGCATCCACATGCAGAAGAATGAAGCTAGACCTGCACCTCTCCGCATACACCAAAATCAACTCGAAATGGATTAGAGACTTAAATATAAGACTGAAACCATAAAACTCCTAACAGAAAACAGAGGGGAAACACTTCAGGAAGTAGGGACTGGGCAGAGACTTTATGAGTAAGAGCCCCAAAGCACAGACAACAAAAGAAAAATAAATACATGGGATTATATCAAACTGGAAAGCTTCTGCACAGGAAAGGAAACAATTAACAGAGTGAAATGACAACCTACAGAGTGGGAGCAAATATTTGCAAACTGTACATCTGACAAGGGACTAATATACAGAATTCACAAGGAACTCAAACAGCTATACAGTAAAAAAAACAAATAACCCGATTTAAAAAATGGGCAAAGGAGCTGATAGACATTTTTCAAAGGAAGACATATAAATGGCCAACAGGTAATTAAAAAACATGCTCAGCATCACTTGTTGGCAGGGAAATGCAAACTAAAACCACACTGAGATATCATCTCACCCCAGTTAGGCTGCCTATAATCAAAAAGACTCAGAATAACAAATGCTGGTGATAAGATGTGGAGAGAAGGGAACACTCCTACACTGTTGGTGGGACTGTAAATTAGCACAGCCACTATGGAAAACAATATGGAGGTTTCTCAAACAACTACAGATAGATCTTCCATACTATCAGCAATCCCACGTCTAGGTATATACCCAGAGGAATGGAAATCATCGTGTCTAAGGGACACCTGCTCTCCCATGTTCATCGCAGCTCTGTTTACAATAGCTAAGACATGGAACCAACCTAAATGTCCATCAATGGATGACTGGATAAGGAAAATGTGGTATATGTACACCACGGAATACTACTCTGCCATAAAAAGAATGAAATTCTTCCATTCGCAGCAACGTGGAAGAGCTTGGAGAAAATTATGTTAAGTGAAAAAGCCAGGCACAGAGGGAAAAATACCACATTTCCTCAGTCAAAAGTGGGAGCTAAGATAGAACGAAGGAAGGAAAGAAAGACCTCAGTGGTGCGTTGGGCTTGCAGAGGGAGACAGCACACCTCAGGTTGCTGGAGGTGAAGGGGGGAGAAAGGGTGGGTGGGAGATGTGGGGAATAATTGCAACTTGTGGTAATGGGCATGCTGATAGTATTGATCTGATCATCACATCTTGGACACAGGTGGTGACAGTCAGCTTTGTGCCCTATGAACATGCATAATCAATAAAAAATAAATGAATAAAAGAAGGTAGAGTGAGTAGCCATGGGGAATGGCGGAGAAGGGGAGTCAAAGACACTTGCTGATAATTATTGAGCACTTCCTGTGTACCAGCCACTGTGATAAGCACTTAGCTGCATTATCTCATTTAATCCTACAACTGCTTTGTGAAGCAGATCTTGCTATTGTGCCCATTTTACATATGTGGAAACTGCGGCTCAGAGACATGACACTCTCTGACTTACCCTAGGACAAAGAGTTAGCATGTAGTAGGACCAGGATGATTCAAGGCTCCTGGGGACCAGGTGGGTGTGAGTGCCATTGCCCCAAAAGGGGGCCAAAGGAGGGGGAACGGTCCCAGAGAGGCAATGAGGGGGTCAGTGAAGGACATGCTTGCAGACCTGGAGGATGTCAAGGTAGCGGTGAGCAGTGGAGCACACGGGCCTAATGTTTAAGGGTGAAAGAGATAGATCCGGGAGACTGTGTTTAGTGAAGGAAGGTGCAGGAATGGAGGAGAGGGTCCTGCATGACATGTGTGGAGAGGAAGAAAGAGAAGGCTAGGAGAGAGCTCTGGGAAACCCAACATGTAGGAGGTGGGCAGAGAGGGACCAGGAAGGAAAGGGTTAGCAGCAGGGCTGCAATCCAGTCTCTGCCTTTACCAGGGACACCCGGGCAAGACAGAAAGATGACCCCTCAAACTCTCTCCTAATCCTGCTAGTGATGGAGCCCCTGGAAAACTCTCTAATGACGTTGGGAGCAAGAGAGTTCTTATCTGCGGAATGCTTTTAGCAAGAGGCACCTTATCTGCCTGGGACTGCTTATGGTAAACAAACCCAGACCTTATGGGTTTACGGGGGATGGCACCCTACAACATGTGCAAGCTCTGTAACTACCAGGGAACAAAACAGAGATGTTTCATGACCAAAATAGTTCCCTTTTTAGTAAGGATGCCTCACACATATCATGTAGAGACCCTTTGTGATAAATCTGGGCCAGGGCACAGCCTAATGTGGCAAGGAAGTCCTAGGGAGCTGTAGTCGCAGTTCCAGGCTTTGCTGCTTACCTGTGCCTCACAACTCTTTGTATCCTTGAAGTTATTAGCAAAGCTTAACACTGGGCAAGAGCTCTGATTCAACAATCTGACCCTTTGCGTTTTATCTCAAGGACAGAAATGTATTAAACTGTGCCACGGTCTTTGGAATTTCTGCCCAGCCCTGGGCCAGGATGCAGGGGTAGCGACGTGGTCTTGCTGAGGGATAGGCACCTGGAAATGGAGAGGAGCCAGGAAAGGCTTTGTCCACTTGGCTAAGGTGTGGATTTTGTCCAAACAGAGGCAGCAGGACACCACTGGCACCTGAGTAGAAGGGAGTGACGAGGTCAGACTGAAGAGAGCCCCTTCAGCCCTGTGGGGAGATGGTGGGAGAGGCCAGAGTGCAGGCAGACGTTCATCCAGGAGAAAAACCACAAGGGCCTGGGCAGGGCAGTGGGGGGAATGGAGAGCAACTGGCAAATTTAAGGCCTAGTTAAGAGTTGGCATGTTCAGGACTTGGAAGTTGATTGGGTCTCTGTCAGGGGCAGTGAATAACTGGTGGGCAAATGGTGGCAGTCATAGGGGAAGGGGTAGGTGGGACCAGCAAGCCTGGAGCTGAGCGGTTCTGCTCTGAACAAGGCGTATCCTCAAGGAGATACCTTGTAGGTAGCTGGACATTCAGTTCCGAAGCTCAAGAGCAATGGCTGGGCTCAGACAGAAGGTGTTCTTGTCTCAGTCCTTTTGTGCTGCTATAACAAAATACCTGGAACTGGGTAATTTGTAAGAACAGAATTTTATTCCTTCCAATTCTGGAGGTTGGGAAGTCCAAGATCAAGGCGCCAGCAGATTTGGTGTCTGGTGACAGCTTTGTTGCTGTGTCCTCACATGGCAGAAGAGCAAAAGGCAAAAGAAACCTAGAGAGTTCCCTCGAGCCCTTTTATAAGACCACTAATCCCTCAGTCCCCGCTGAGGACCACCAGCAATTAAGGCAAGATTCTGCAAAATATAGTCCAAACACCATGGGCCTCAGACGACCAGGAGGGTTTGTAAAGCGCAGACTCCTGGGCCTGCATGAAAATCAGTGTAGGAGGCATGGGGCCTGGGAATCTGACCTGCATTGTAACAAGCACCTTGGATCATTTTTTGGCAGCTCGAAGCTTCAAAATCGCTGGGGTAAGTAACAGGCAGCGGAAGAATATTCCCAGACAGAAGAGGAAGAGGAGAGAGAAGAAAATCAGGATAATTCAGTGTGGTGAAGACTAAAGGACAAGGTTTTGCAGAAGGGAATTGTAGGGCGTGTCACGTGTCTGCAAGTTTGAGCAAGGTGAGGACTGAGAAGTGCCCCTCGGGTTTGGCCACGTGGAGGTCACTGGTGACACGGTTAGTGCAGTCTGGGGAGAGCTAAGGCAGAAACCCTATGGAAATGGACAAGGAGCGGGTGGGAGGAGAGTGTAGACCATCCTCTCAATAAGTATGACTGCGCGTGGGGAGGACAGTGAGAAGACAGAAGCTAGGGACAGGGTGCAGAGGAGATGGAGGGACACAACTCCACTGTAAACACGGACAAGGCGCAAGCATGACTCAGTGCTGCTGGGACCGGCTGAGGAGACAGGGCAGTGAGGGAGGAAAAGCCGTACAGTGAGGCCCCGAAGACAGCAGCAAGTGATGGGTTACGGAGCACGTGGGGCCTCCAGCCTCGGTCAGGAAGAGGCCTGAGAGACCAGGACAGGATGGCGACGATGTCTTCACATTGAGTGTTTTGGTAGCAAGAGATCGGTGTCCCCATCTGACGTCTCCTATTTTCTCTGCGGAGCAGGCAGCGAGGTTGGCTGCAAAGAGTGAGTGACGTGGAGGTGGCAGAGAGATCTGGAGGGAGGCAGCAGAAGCAAAGCCATGCTAGAGATGCCCCTGCTCCCCATAGAGAGTGCGCTTCGGCTGCGAATGCATCACGGGTTAGAGAGAATTTTGTCCAGGTCAGCAGAGCCTAGCCAGAGAGACGTCCTGCTTTCTACAGTCTCATAGTTGTGCTCTTCTAAGTCACATGGAGTGACAGAGCCTGTGTGATATAGACCTTGGCTTCTCCACCTGTCTCCTAGGAGGGGCCGGATGAGTGAAACCCACTCCTGACCTAACAGTCTTGGGAGAGGGACTAGAGGAGGATTCACCGCCCACCACCCCGGTGCACAGGAGGGCGGCGGAGGGTGCTGCTTCTGTGCTCAGCCCCAGTGATTCAGAAAAGCTTCCAGAGCCACCCACTGCCTCCCCAGTAGCAAAAGGCCAAGTAACTGCAATGGGTCATCCCAGATACATCCTGGCCCACGGAAAGTCATGACACTCACATCTGCCCTGCGTCACACCGTCCTAGGAGCAAAGTCCTGACGGAACAAGGTCCAACTAGGGGGCCAGAGGTGGTACATGTGGAGGAGGAAGAACTCCCAGCAGGGCTGGTCCCTTTTATTCACAATTTGCAAATAAAGAGGCCATTTTCCTTCTCTAGTGTCTGTTTTTGAGTGTTTAATTTCATCAAATCTTGCAGGGGATCTCGGGAGAATTAGAATAGGCTCTGTGCAAGTTACTTGGGGAACCCCCAAGCCAATCAGCAGCACCCACTGTGGACACGGAGGCCACCGGCAGCCTGGAGAGGAAGGTCACAGGAGGCAGTCCACAGCACGCCTGGGCCTTGCTTGCGCATCGGAGCCCCTGAGGAGTTTAAATAGAAGTTTAACTCCCCGAGGAGTTTAATGGAAGGGCCTGACCTCGTCCAATTCATCAGTCAGAATCTCCTCTGGGGGCAGGGCCCATGAGCAACACTGATACACTCCTGACCTTGTGAACCATGGGTCAGGGCCTGCTCCAGCCCTGCAAACCAGAAACACAGGGCCATCGGCGACCAGACTTGGCAGCTCCAGGACGCAGACTCGCAGCTCACAAGGACGGCCAGTAAGACCCAAACGCCCGCGTCCTCACTTGCAGACTGTTCTGTTGTCCACCTGCACCTTCTCGCCCCCTTGTCTAGCAAACCCAGAAGCCACCACTTTAGGCTGTTGCTGGAGGAGCCAGGGCATCAGGCTCCAGAATGTCCTCCTTCATGACAGACAGAGGCCTACTGGGTGGCCAGAGGCCCCTGCCACCATGGGCCCTGGGCCACCCACTTTCTCTGTGCCTCTTGGCTGATGAAGCTCCCTTCTGCTGGACCATGACAGACAGAGGCCTACTGGGTGGCCAGAGGCCCCTGCCACCGTGGGCCCTGGGCCACCCACTTTCTCTGTGCCTCTTGGCTGATGAAGCTCCCTTCTGCTGGACGCAGCCTTCACATACAGTGAGTGATTTCTAAGCTTTCTTGGCCACTGCCTCTTGAGAGTGACGTTGTGTCTTAGCTCTGCTCCCTTTTACAGTTTAATGTCTTAGTTGAGTGCTCAGAGGGACACGGTATCCCCCTCACATCCAAATCCTTGGGGATACTTCACATTTTGAGTGTGCTGTGTCATCCCCATTTCGCAGGTCAGAGAACTGAGGCCACCCAGGTTCGGTGCCAGATCCAAGGCCAGAAGGCTTCCTCCTGGGGAGGTCGAGGTCTGAGCCGAGCAGGAGTTAGTGGACATGGAGAAGTGGAAACAGGCTGGAGTGATGTCAAGGAGTGGAGATGGAAGGCGTCTAGCTTAGAAACTGGGTTGGTGGAATGACACCGACAAGACTGGGATGGCAGCAGAGGGTTCAGGTGACGGTTGAGTGGTGGGGAGGGCCATGCCGCCCCCGAATCAGCCTGACGATCGACACATTTACCAAGGGCCATCCATGCTGGGTTCCACGGCAGGGCCATGGACAGGCATGACAACGATGTGTGCCTGTTCTGACAAAGCTCTCTGAGCACTCCAGGCCTGTGACCAGCACTGTCGTGATTAGCTGTTTTGTGAATGTTCCTGGTGAGAACTGATCTGGGTGTACTTTTAGGACAATGAGGAGCTAGCAGTGACTGTGGCCGTCTCCCTGCAGCTCAGGCATCCTGCCGAAGGACCTGCCCCGCCAGCATCAGGCAAGCTATCAATCAAGGCTCTCTGAGCTGCAGTTTAAACTGGCCTAATCCGAAAAGAAAATGTAAATTCACATACCAGGGTGAGCATCCCAAATCCAAAAATCTGAAATCCAAAATGCTCCAAAATCCAAAACTTTTTGAGTGCTGATATGACGCTCAAAAGAAGTGCACATTGGAGCATTTTATATTGTAGAAAATATTCAAAAATCTGAAATCTTGAACACTTCTTGTCCCAAACATTTCAATGAAGGGATACTCAACTTGTAGCAGAAAAGTCTAAAAGTAGGTCTTCTGGCTTCATGTCCGGCTGCATCCAGAGGCTCGGACCACATCGTCTGGGCCTGTTTCACTCTCCCGCTCTTCCATCCTCTCTCTGGCTCTCTTGGCCTTGTTTTCCTCTATGCTGCATCCACTCTCAGGCACACTCTCCCACCTGGTGGACTCAGAAGACCCAGGTTGACAGCATCCCAACCCCAAGTCCAGAAAGGGAATTCCCTCCTCTGTACACCCACGCCAGTCCCAGCGTTGGCCTAACTCTACCTATAGACCCATCCCTGACCAATCACCGTGGCCAGGCCTGGGTCACGTGCCCAGCTGGGCTTATCCCTCCCAACCCATGTGGACTTAGAGTGGGGATGGAGTGGATTCCAGAGGAAAAATAAGTTCTGCTTCCAGAAAAGGGAAGTGAACATTAGGCAAGCAAAAGATGCCAACTATTGTCACAGGCAGAGACCCCTGTCTAGGATCTAAGGGAAGGCAGTGATGGTCACAGGCCTTCTGGGCCCAGGGCCACATCCCACGAGCCCATCCCTCTGCTTACAGCTAAAGCTGCTCTGTCAACACCTCCAGGCTGAAACCCTCAGCAGAAGGGACCCCAAAGGTTTTAGGGGCGGGATGTTTGTTGGGGAAGAAAACATGGAAAGAAGAGAGAGATGGGTGAGAGCCACTCCACGGGTCTTGGTCCCATTAAAAACTATAGCAAGACAGAGATGGTTTTGCCAGAACACAGTCAGTGCCAGAAAGACACAAAGGTGGGTGTGGTCCCAGGCAAAGGAGGAAAGGGGTCTGTGATAAAGCAGGTTTGCAGGGAGAAGGGAAACGATTACAAAAGGAAGAGGGGTCCTGAAGAAGTCCAGAGAAATGAGGCTGGGTCGTACCTGTTCACTGGGCCTCAGAAGACCAGTGCACAACACTGCGCAGTGCAAAACCACCCAGGGCAATAGTTAGCAATACAGATGCCTGGGCCCACCCCTGGAAATTCTGATTTGGCAAGTCTGGGGCGGGCCCCAGGAATCTGCATTCTCAACAGTCTGCTTGGGGTGTTCAAAAGTGGAGCTGAGTTGGAGAACCACTGTCTTAGAGATACACAGATTGTGAAGCTGGGAGGGAACTTCTCCTCTACGAAATGAGAGCCGTTGACCACAGCAGGGGCCAGCACACCATGTCCTGCAGGCCCAGTCCAGCCTACTGCTTGTTTTTGTCAATAAAGCTTTATTGGAACACAGCCATGACCATTCATTTACACGTGGTCTATGACAGCTTTCATGGTACCATGGCAGAAGCCATATGGTCCAAAAGCCAAAAATATTTACTCTCTGGTGCTTTCCAGAGAAAGTTGCCTCGCCCTGAATTAGAAGGGCCTCTCTGAAGCCCAGGAATGTGTCTCGAGGTTGAAGATTTAGACCCAGAAGAACTGATTCTTCCTCTCGCTCTCTGTCCAGAGGTCTCACCACCTCTCCATTGTTTGGAATGTGCACAGGGCATCTGCTGTTTCACTTACTCAGAATCCATTGTCCTCTTTCTGGAAACCACCTCTTACTTTGGGGGATCCCTTACCCTTACTGGATGAAATCTGAATACAACTGTCAAACCAAACACCCCATCTTCTCCTTGGGCACGTGACCCGAGCTGAGCCAATCCCATAGTCTCTCCCTGAACTTTGAATCTTCACCCGAGAAGAGAACCATCAACAGCCCCTACATCTCCGTCCTCCCACCACAGAGCCTGGAGAGAGCCTGCTCCCAGGTGCCAGCAGCTGCCCTGGCCTGCCACTCTAAAAGCCAATTCCTCAGCATTTTCTGTGATACTGTAGGTAGTTCCGTCTTCTCCCAAAATACTTCTTTTGTGGTAAATTAGAGAATGTAAAAGAGGCCCGAGGGAGACCCCCCTCTCCCCTTCCACCATATGAGGACACAGAAAGTCCCGTCTATGAACCAGAGGGCAGGTCCTCTCTGAACCAGACACTGAATCTACCAGCACCTTGATCTTGGACTTCCAGGCTCCATAACTGTGAGAAGTAAACTTCTGTTGTTTATAAGCAATCCATTCTATGATATTTTATTATAGCAGTCCAAATGGATTAAGACAACTGTATTCGTTTGTTTTCTGAAGCTAAACATCATACCTGACACTGGGTAATTTATAAGCAAATGAATTTTATTTCTTAACAGTTTCGGAGGCTGGGAAGTGTAAGGTTGAGGGGGCACGTCTGGTGAGAGCTTTCTTTTTGGCAGGGACTCTATAGAGTCCTACAGCAATGAAGGGCATCGTGTGGCAAAGGCTGTGCAAGAGACCATCTCCACATGCGTCCCCTCCTTATACAGCCCCCAGTCTACTCCCTGAAAACCCATTCCCCCGTGTGTGGACCAATCCATTCATTAGGACACAGTCCTCACCTCCCAAAGGCCACACCTTTCAAATATCATAGTCTGATTTCCTACCCGCTTCATGCTGTTACAATGGGGATCCAGCTTCAGTGAGTTTGGGGGGACATTTAAACCATAGCAACAACATACAAAGACATAGCATGAGCTTTAAAGGCAGACAGACCATGGCTACCAATCCTGGGGTTGTCGCCTCCCAGCTGTGAGTGTCCAAACAGGTGACTTAATATCTCTTACACTCAAGCTTCTGTGCTTGGGGGTGGATGCTGCATCTTCTGCACAGTTACTGGAGGGTTCAGTGAGATGACACGCACAAGCCTCTTAGCCTAGTCACAAAGAAGACATGCAATAACCTCAGTCCCCGTCCGCTTGGCCTCCCTGCTGCCATACACATGGTAGTCATGCAGCAAGTCTCTGTTTGGAGCCCAGTACCTCATGTCATATCCCCAGTAGCCCTGGAGACAGGAAAAGCCCGAGCTCGTCTTCACATGGGACAGAGAAAGCTGTGACGGCAAGATGGTGGGGGAGAAAGACATCGACCTCTGTCTAGCCTTCCCCTTGGCAAATGGGGAAGCTAAAGTCACTGCGAGGCATGCCCATGCAAAGCCAGCTCAGAGCCTGACCGGGGCCTCCTGGAACAGCCCCTCTGCTTCCACAGACATCGTCTTCTTCCTCCTACAGCTGGAAACCCTCAAAAGGCCCAGGCCACAGCCACTGACTGTCAGCAGCAGCGCTCGGAAGGGAGGCCTGTGGCACTTCGGGCGTGGCTGAGCTCCGTGGAGATAAGCAGATGGCCCATGAGAGGCAGAGACTCAGTCAACATGCTGGGGAAATGGTAATAATGACAGAAAAACATAATTTGTGCTTATTGTGAACCAAGAATGCCAAGTAATCCTCACAGTAACCGTGCCGGATAGATGCTGTTATTATACCCATTTTACAGAAAAAGAAACAGGCACGGAGAGGTTAAGTAACGTGTCCAAGCTCACATGGCTGGTAAGTAGTAGAGGTGGGATTCAAATCTGAGTGGGCTGTTCTAAAGTCCATGCTCGCAACCCTGAAGAACGTCATGGACATAAGCCTACCTGAGATGGGGGCTGGTTACAAGAAGGCTGGGAGGTGGAGGCTGTAAGTCCCACCTAGAAAGAAAGCAGAAGGTGAAGTAAGAAGAGTCCTGTTTATCATCCAGATGCCATTCGAGAGAGGCAGGGCAGGGACAGTGGCTTCAGAAGATGGCAGCGAACTGGAGCCTTTGTCACTTCTCAAGTTATTGTTTTCGTTGCCTCCTAACTGTTTCCCTGCAGTGACCAGCACAGCAGTTAAACTAAGAGGAGGCGGCGGCCATGGGGAGACCACAACCTGCCCTGCAGCCAGGCTTGGTGGGGCGGGGGTTGGGGGGACGTCACAGATGTCCATTCCCCACCCAGAAGCCAGAGTGGTTGGGCTGGGGCACCAGGTGGACTTCAGAACTGGGGCGGGGGATCCAAGCCAGACCAGGATTCCAGCTGGAACTAAATAATTTGTTTGTACAATTATTTGTTTAACATCCCCCAGTCGGCTCTAAGTGAGTGAGCAAAACTCTGTCTTGTTCAACCCACAGCCCAGATGCTGGCTTAGAGCCTGGTGCGTAGTAGGGACTCAATAAATATTTATTAAATGAATAAGCACAAGCAAAGAGAGTAAGTATTAGCCAGGGTTTCTCCACCTCAGCACTATTGCATTTGAGGCTAGATCGCTCTTTGTCATGGGGCACTGTCCTATCAATTGTAGGATGTTTAGCAGCGTCCCTGGCCTCTATCCATTAGATGCCAGTGGTGCTCCCTCCCAGAACCAAAAATGTCTTCAGACATTGCCAAATGTCTCCTGAGAGGTTAAATCACCCCCAGTTGAGATCACTAATATAAGCCAATATCCTTAGCTAGTGCCACTAATTGAAAGAGGGAAGCCAAATTTAATCAGCACATCCAATGGGCCGTGTCTCCTGAGAGGTTAAATCACCCCCAGTTGAGATCACTAATATAAGCCAATATTCTTAGCTAGTGCCACTAATTGAAAGAGGGAAGCCAAATTTAATCAGCACATCCAATGGGCCGGAGGGGATCTGAGCACCAGAAGCCAGGAGAAGCTGCGAGGAGAAGGTGGAAAATCAGGACAACACATGGAGCTCTCAGGTGATTACCAAGAACAGAGTCCAGTGTGGCTGGCTGTGAGACATGGGGGCGATTTGCACTGATTTTAAAATATAGAATCAGGGCAAATGGGGATGGAGAGGGCGATGGTAGTGACCAGGAGGAGAGAGAGGTGGACTGAAACCAGACACAGGGATAGAACAAAAACAGCCCCAGGCTTGGGCCCGAGAATAGATTGGGCAGCAGAAATCCCCTCGCAGTTCCCCAACAAGGGATCCTTTGACAGGTGGCCTTGCAACAGCGACCCTCTCTTGTCTCTGCTTTGAAGCCTGCCCTGTGAAATGTGGCCTTGCACCCAGGAGGCCTGCAGATCAAGGTGGTCTTGGCAGATCCGCTCGGAGGGATTAGACTGTGACATTACAGCAACATGACGTCCTCATTATTATTATACACACACTCGCCTGTCTAAGCTTCCGAACACTGATTTGTTTATTTCTGAAAAACCGTTTCCACCAAGACACCAAGCTGGGTTACAAGAGATAGCACTGACTCACCATCTCCCCATCCTCGGCATAAAAGGGTCTAAAAAGAATAATTTAAGCTTCTCTGGAGTGAGATCGTTTAATGAATCTTCTCGATGCTAAGAGGTTTTATATGCCTTTTTAAAAACCCTTCCCCAAGCACGGGGCTATGATATTACCTTGGAGAGCAGAGAGATGAAGTGATTCACGTATGCACAGCACACGGGGAGGAAGGAGGTGGTTTCCTTGGCAACAACATCCATGTTCCAGCTTCCCTCGGCTAAATTGGAATATATTGAAATATCTGCTTTGGGCACCTCTCTTGCAGAGGGAAATGAGCGGTTTTCTACTGAGGCACTCTCAGAACCACGGGCCTGCAGCTGGGGAGCAATGTTCTGTGAGTTCCATGCATCTGAGTGGGGCAAGGCAGTTAGCAAGCTGGCAGAAGTCCTCACTGTTCGTTTGCAAAACCAAACTGTCCCTTCCTAAGCCAAGAGAAAACAAAAGCAGCAAACACATGAGGCTCTACTGGCCCAAGAGATAGGACAAAAATCTACCTTACATGGTCTTCCTGTGTCCGCTGCCCTGTAGCTTTCCAAAAATACCCAGCTCGATAGATCAGACTCTAAAAATCTATATAGGATGTGCTTAAAATGAAAGTGGTTCTAAGAAAAATATAGACCTACAGAAAAGGTCCCTTAAATATGATCTGCTCAAATCATGAGCAGTAGGGAGGCAGCTACGGATCCATGGTTCCTGGAACACAGTGAGAAGTTAACTCATGTTTTTGGAACTGGATTTGGAATCAGGCAGACCTAGGTTTTGGCACCAGCTTCACCATTAATGTGCTGCATGGCTTAGCATGAGTTCTGTAAACACTCTGGCCTCGGTTTCCTCCTCTGCAATGTGGAGACAAGTATTCTTTCTTGTAGGATTGCGGTGAAGATTAAATGAGGTGACCTACAAAAGACCTGGCACAGAGGAGACATTCGGTTATGTTTTCTTCTTGCCACCAAGAAAAAAGTGCCATCTTGTTTCTTTCCAATAGTTGAAATTTACAAGAAAGAACAGTGTCATAGGGGGACAGGAACAACTTCACCCAAGGAAACCTAGGTGAATAGAACCTCTTCTCTATTTGTATATCTTTGTTCCCAGGGTGCTTTTACAAAATTGAGATGGCCCAGGCTGGATAGGGAGACAGAGGGACCAACTCAGGCATAACTGGAGAACCAGTCACAAGCCTAGCAGAAACTGAAACAAAGAGACTGCAAGGAGTTCAGATCCAGGCTGGCTAATGCCAGGCAGCACTGCAGAGGCCATGGTGGCTGCCCACGGGAGCATCAGCCATCAGCAAGACCCAAGGAGGGGAGGCTGAAAGAGCGAAGAGGCGAGATCTGCTGGGGAAGAGGACTGGCTCTGCAGAGGCCATGGTGGCTGCCCACGGGAGCATCAGCCATCAGCAGGACCCAAGGAGGGGAGGCTGAAAGAGCGAAGAGGCGAGATCTGCTGGGGAAGAGGACTGGCTCTGTGCATCAGGAACAAGGTCTTTAGAACTGTGCACTCTAAAGACACTCACAGAAGACTCCCCACTATCTTTCCTTCTAATATCTCATACTGCTCACTCCTAGGAAGGTCTTTCTGGCTCCTTAGTTAAAATAGTACTTCCTTTTAAACACATCAGGATCGAGGATTTCCCATTAGAAGCACAGATTTCAGTTCTAACTCCTGGAATGTTGCTCTTTCTAAACAGCCTTATGAATACAAAGCTTTATTTCAGTCCTGTTTCCAATACTTACTTGTGTGACAACCTTTCTAATCCTTGTCCCTGTGGCCTACAGAATGACCACCCCTTCCTAAAGTCACAGGACTGCTGTGGAGGTAAAATTAAAAGGCAGTTAGCATAATGAATGGAATACACCATCTGTGTCTTTATATCTTCTGGTCTTATGTCTTCTGGCCATCTGTGAAAGAGGGAGTGGCTACTTAGCCAAAGCACGTATAAGCACAGAGCTTTCCCCCAGGGAAGGGGAAACAAAGACCTGAAAGCATAATAATAATTCAAAAGTTCCTCTAGAAAAATAAACACCTACTGGTCACTAGTATATTTCTGTAAAAAAAAAAAAAAAAAAAAACAAAGGGAATCTGTGAAAGAGGGAGTGGCTACTTAGCCAAAGCACGTATAAGCACAGAGCTTTCCCCCAGGGAAGGGGAAACAAAGACCTGAAAGCATAATAATAATTCAAAAGTTCCTCTAGAAAAATAAACACCTACTGGTCACTAGTATATTTCTGTAAAAAAAAAAAAAAAAACAATCAAAGGGATATTTGCTCTGCAGATACTAAAATGCATTCTAAAGCTACAATAATTTAAAGTGTGGTACCAGCAAAAAAAATTAGAAGACAGAGCAATGAGGCAGACTCAATATCTTTGAAATTTTAGTATACTTTTAAGATAGAGTTTTATATTGTTGTGGAAAAATATGGACTAGTCAATGAATGATACTTTGAGGATAATTGACCAACACACCAGGGAACAAATTTAAACTCTATCCTTTCCTCACACCATAATTCAAAATAAATTTCAGACAGGTTAAATATTAGAATAGAAATAACCTATATTAAAAGAAAATACAGTAATATTTATATTATCTTTGAGTTATGTGTCAGACAACTTTCGTTTCCCATCTCACATCCTCTCAGCCGACCACTTTGCTCCAGCTACTACTGTAGCAATCAGTGCAAACCACCAACTTAGCTACACCACATTTTTCTCTCTGTCTGCTCCTGCTATCTCTGACACAGCTCAGTGGGACACCTACAGTGTCTAATACTGCCATTCTGGTGTGTGCATAAATCTGGTCGTGCAGGGATCCAGCACCCCCGAGGGCAACACTTGACCCCTGGGAGATAAAAGCTGGAAGGTGAATGCTTCTCTCTTCCACCCACCAGGGAGACAATTCTGAGGCACATTCTACAAAGTTCCTGACAGGACCACAGCAGGACTGAGTCCCCGTTTCCCTTGTGTTGATTTCCCCTCTTCTGTTTTACACTTCCCAGCTGCCCCCCACCACCTCTTCCGTGGGATCAGACCCCCAAATAAGCTCTGCACGCAAGCCTTTGTCACAGGTTCTGGTTTTGGTGGCATCCAAGCTAAGAGGGCTGGGTGAGACCTAACTATGGAACTAAATTGAGAAAACATAAAGAAAAAGGTCAATAGATTCACTTTCTTTAAAATATAAAACTTCTGTACATCAAAATATTCCATATATACTCTCCCCTTCCCTTCCAGAACAATTTAGGCTAGAAGCCATTAGGTGGGGACAAGCAAGGATGGCATCCATGAAAAGTGGGACAGGAACCAGGATGGGGTGGGGGTCATTGTAGGGTGGGCGTTACAGCCTGAGTAGGTTGAGGAGGTATTCATGACAAATGGTGGCCCAGCACAGGGTGCTGGGGGAAGAGTGATGTCCCTAGGACAATGGCACTGATAGGAGATTGGCTACATACAAGATACTGATCGAATACCTAAATATATTATAGATGATGGGATGGGAGCCAGGTTTCTCACTGTCATAAAAGACAATTATAACAATGAAAGGAAGAAAGCTAGAATATGTCCTACAGTGTGAGATCAGAACTGGAGGCGTTAGTGTGAACTCTGACATTCCACAGTGCCCCCACCCCACCCCACCCCAGCTTCTGTCCCATCTTGCATGGATGCCAACCTTGCATGCATATAGATATATGGCAACCATTAAAAATAATTTAAAAAATTCACTTCACTATGGCAATCATTAAACATTTATCAAATATGATGTAATATATATAATTCATATATAATAACTATAGATGTGAATGTGTGGTGTATGCATATATAATAAATACAGATGTAAATGTGTAATGTATGCTATATGTGTGTGTCCATGGAGAGAAGCTGGGAGGAAGCTGCTACACCCCAACAGTAATGGGCACACCTAAGACCCAGATCTTGGCTTCTAAATACCATTCTCCACTAGAACAAATCCGGGCTCCTGAGAGAAATGGCTAATTCCAGGGCTGAGGAGAAGTACCTTGGTTTGCCAAAATTAAGGAAGTGTTCAAAAAATGCTGGGGACAAAATCAAAAATATGAAGAAACCCACCTGAAGGGACACTTACTGGCCAAATCTAGGACAGCTTGAGCATCAAAATAAATAAAATATCAATGATTATAACCCATTGCATCAAATAGAAATCCATGTGTTTATGTAGATTAAAATACACACATGAATAAATTGAAAGTTTGAAGAGGAACAAGATATTTACACAGTCTCAAAATACTTCTCCATAAAATATTTATTAATTACAACAGGGAAAATCTAACTTTACAGTGGAGAAACCTGGCAGACACCACTTCATCAAGTGATCAAAGCTTCACTCTCTGGTAATGAGAGAAATCAAAAGCACGCATGATCTGATAGGGTGCAATGAGGTCTCAGCATCACTCTGACATTCCTGCCAAATACATATAAGCTGGAGCAAGTCATGAGGAAACATCAGAAAAACACACGGATGGACATTCAACAAAATCACTGGCCTGTACTCCTCAGCAGTGTCAAGGTCACCGACATCAAAGAAAGCCTGAGGACCTGCTCCAGATTGAAAGAGAAGAAAAAGATATGACAACTAAATGCAACACGTGATTCTGAACTGGATCCTTTTGCTATAAAGGA
Source organism: Galeopterus variegatus (assembly GCF_000696425.1). Classification (NCBI taxonomy): domain Eukaryota; kingdom Metazoa; phylum Chordata; class Mammalia; order Dermoptera; family Cynocephalidae; genus Galeopterus; species Galeopterus variegatus. The sequence goes on from NW_007726508.1 coordinate 423,246, forward strand.
CATTGTTGGGACAATTGGAAGAAGTTGAAGGGTGTTGGGAATAGTTGGTATTCCTGTACAAGGTCAGCTTCCCGATTTGATAGTTGTATTGAGGATGTCCTTGCTTGCAGGAAATGCACACAAAGTATCCAGGGACAACAGACGGGGCATCAGGTCAGCAACTCACTTTCAAATGGGTCTGGAAAAAAAGTTCTTTGTGCTTACAACTTTACTATAAGCTATATTTTATTTCAAAATGAAAGTAGAAAACAAAAACCATGTAAAAATGTAAAGGGCGAACTGGAAAACATGTGAAACATATGATAGAAAAAGAGTTACATCCTCGACATATAAACAAAGCTTCAAATTATATCAGGAAAAACATGAATATTCAGAAATTTAAAAATGACAAAAGATATAAACAGAGAGTGTCAAAATAATTAAATGTCCAATAAACATATTTAAAAAGTTTACTTTCTCATGAAACCAAAGAAATACAAAGGAAAATAAGGCACCATGATTTTTGATCCTTCAATTTGCAAAATGTATTTTTAAATAATAGTACCTCATCTTGGCAAGAGTATGAGGAAATACATACTTTTATTTATTGCTGATGAGAAAGTAAATTCACATATTCATTTTGATTGACAGTTTAGCAATTCACATCAAAAGCCCTAAAATTTTTGCCCCATTGTCCCAGTAAGTCTATTTCCAGGAATGTCTCCTTAGGAAATAGCCATGAATATTCAAAAATGTTTATTGCAGAGGTGCTTGTAGAGAGAAACAACTTAATTTCCCAACAATAAGGGATCAGATAAATTAATCCCAATACACCCAAACAATAGAATACTATGGCAACCATTAAAAATTATTTAACCAAATATTATTTAGTGACAGCTGTGCATATAAATGTACTTATATTACCATTAATATTCAAATTATGGTAGCTCTGGGCTTCCACCTGCTTAACTGCAAAATTATCACCTATCTCCATAAATCTCCTCCGGTTGTTGTTGGGAGACATGGCAGGTGTCTCATGTCCTCAAGAGCAAGTCTGGCCATCACTCCCATAGGGACCATGAGCTAATCAGGAGGCACTGTCCATCTGTCTTGGGGACTGTCCTACTCAGGGGTTGCTCCCTGGCTCCCATCCCACATTGTCACTCAGTTCTAGCACTGAACTGATGTTGTGTCAGACCCAGGCCCCAAAGACATCCTCCTGGAGCTCTGAGTCTCTCCATGTCTCTTAACTCCATTCAGTCAGTCTCTGCCTCCCCTTCCCCCACGTGGGCCAAAATCCAATTCTTCAGGCCAAACAGAGGCCTCCCATCTTGCCCCACCATGTGCCCCAGAAAAAAATCTCCAAAACCTTTTCTTTCCATCTTCCATCACAAAAAAAGACAATCTCCCCCTTCCCAACTGCCGGAGGTGGGGGAAGAGAATGACAGGTCAACTCCTTGGAAGAATCAGCCAGTCCCAGCTGTCTCAGACTGGACACACACGCAAGTGGAGACAGATGCAAAGAAATAAGCACACAAACAAACAAAATGAGTTAATAAAAGCCCAGGATCGCCTACACCAAAAGATGACCTGTGTTACCTCCTAGGGGTGAGATAATAAGGAACTTGTACTTTTTGTTTGTTTGTTGATGTGCATTTTATAAAATTGCCCCCTTTTAAGTCTGTTAAATATTTAGTGAAATGTAAAAATAACAATAAAATATTTGTAAGGTTACAATAAAAACACCCATAACTCACCCATATCCCCGCCTCCCAGATGAATAAATTGAACTTGACCACTATTTCAGTCCCCTGCGTGACCCTCCATGACCCCAGTCCCTTCCTTCTCCCCCAGCAGTAACCATAAACACCACTATCCTGAGCTTCTTTCTTCTCGTTCCTTTGCTCTTCTTTATACTTTTGTGGTATGTCTGTGTCCCTAAATAGTAGTTCTGCATGTCTTTTAATTTCCCATAAGTAAAATCATCTTGTCTTTTCTTCTGAGACTTGCTCTTTTCACTCAACATTACGTTCCTGAGATTTATCCAGCTGTAGCTCTAATTCATTCATTCTCCATGGTATGAACATACAGTTTACTTTTCCATTCTACTGTGATGGGCATTTGGGTGGTGCCCTTTTATTCTACAGCCACTGGTAATGCTGCATGGACATTCTCACCCATGTCTCCTGGAGCTCATGGGTGTCTCCTGGTGCACACATCCAAGCGATTTTCCAGGCACTACCCCAAGGGATGGACTTGCTGTGTCATGGGGTGTGAGCATCTTCGACTTTTCTAGATGATGCCTAATTGTTTTCTGTAATGGTGTGCCAGTTTACCCTCCCACCAGTGATGCTTATTTGTCAAGGCTGGGATTTGTTTAGAAGGTTCAAAATGAGGACTTTCAAGGCCTAAGAGCATCCAGGCCCACACACACTGACTCAGTTGTGCCAGAACAGGCAAGCACTGCACACACCTCAGAAACCCCAGCCCAGGCCAGCCCTTGCCATCCAGAGAGGCCTGAGAGCTACCAGGCCCACATTCCCTGAGCTAGCCATGCTGGAACAGGCAGGAGCTGCAGGATCCCCAGCCCAGGCCAGTCTCTGCCACCCAGAATTGGCAGTGCCTGTGGGATCCAGGCCAGACATTAGGGTGGAATGAGTGGACCATGATACCCCTGCCACAATGACTAAACAACAAAGGAAAGATACCAGAATTATGAAAAATCAATGAAGTATGACACCACCAAAGGAAAATAATAACTCTCAAGCTCTAGATCCTATAGAACAGGAAGTCCTTGAAATGACTGACAAGGAGTTTTGAGCAACAATTCTAAGGAAACTAAATGAGAAACAAGAAACTCAGTTAGACAACACAATGAAATGAGAAAAAATATACAGGACCTGAAAGAAGAAATGTACAAAGAAATCAATGCCCTGAAAAAGAATGTAGCAGAGCTTGTGCAGCTGAAGGACTCATTCAATGAAATAAAAAATACAACAGAGAGTCTAACCAGCAGGCTAGAACAAGCAGAAGAGAGAATTTCTGACCTTGAAGATGGGCTGTTTAAATTAACACAGGCAGACCAAAAAAAGAAAAAAGAATTTAAAAAATTGAGGAAAGTCAAAGAGAGATAACAGACAACTTTAAGCACTCAAATATCCAAATCATGGGTATTCCAGAGGAGGAGGAAAAAGGAAATGGCATTGAAAACATATTCAAAGAAATAATAGCAGAAAACTTCCCAGGTATAGCGAAAATCACAGATCTTCAGATTCAGGAGGACCAAAGACCCCCATACATATTCAACCCAAAAAGGTCCTCTCCAAAACATGTTATAGTCAAACTGGCAAAACTCAAAGATGAAGAGAATCTTAAAAGCTGCAAAAGAGAAGCGGCAAGTCACCTATAAGGGAGGCCCAATCAGACTAACATCAGAATTTTCATTAGAAACCCTAAATTCCAGAAAAGAATGGGATGATATATTCAAAATACTAAAGGACAAAAATTTCCAGCCAAGAATACTTTACCCAGCAAGGCTATCCTTCCAAAATGAAGGACAAATAGTATCTTTCTCAGACAAAAAAAAAAAAAACAGCAAGAGTCTACTACCACATGGCCAGCCTTACAAGAAATTCTCAAGCAAGTACCCAAAAAACAACCATCACTGCCATGAATATCAAGAAAGAACAAAACCCACCAGTAAAACAAAAATGCTAATAATAAAGAGAAAAAATAATTTATCTACCACCCCAAGAAACCAACAAACAGAGAAGACAAACAGAAAGAAAGGAACAAAAGATACTTAAGACATCTGAACAAAAATCAGTAAAATGCTAAGAGTAAATCAACATGTTTCAATAATAACTCTAAATGTAAAAGGATTAAATTCCCCACTCAAAAGACACAGACTGACTGACTGGATTAAAAAGATGGACCAACAATATGCTGCCTTCAAGAGACTCACCTCACCTGTAAAGACATACATAGAATAAGAGTGAAAGGATGAAAAAAGAAATACCACACAAATAGAAATGAAAAACGAGCTGGAGTAGCTATTTTTATACCAGATAAAATAGACCTTAAGTCAAAAACCATAAAACGAGATAGAGAAGGCCCCTATATAATGATAAAAGGATCTATCCATCAAGAAGACATAACAATCATAAATATATACGCACCCAACATCAGAGCAGCCAGATTTATAGACCAAACACTATTAGACCTAAAGAATGAGATAATAGCATAATACCATAATAGCAGGGGACCTGAACACCCCACTCTCAACATTGGACAGATCATCTAGGAAAAAACTCGGTAAAGAAACACAAGATCTAAACAACACTTTAGATCAATTGGACTTGGCAGATATCTACAGAACGTTCCATCCAACAACCTCAGAGTATTCATTCTTCTCATCAGCATATGGAACATTCTCCATGATAGATCACATGTTAGGTCACAAATCAAGTCTCAACAAATTCAAAAAAATTGGTATTATTCCATGTATTTTTTCAGATCACAATGGATTAAAATTAGAAATCAATAACAAATGAAACTCTGGAAACTATACAAACACATGGATATTAAACAACATTCTACTTAATGACATGTGGGTCCATCCAAGAAGAAATTAAATGGGAAATCAAAAAATTTCTTGAAACTATTGAAAATAATGACACATCATACCATTACCTGTGGGATACTGCAAAAGCAATACTAAGGGGGAAATTTATCACATTAAATGCATACTTCAGAAGAATGGAAAGATGGCAAGTGAACAACCTAACACTTCACCTTAAAGAACTAGAAAAACAAGAACAATCCAAACCCAAAGTTAGTAGACAGGAAGAAATAATTAAGATCAGAGCAGAACTAAATGAAATAGAAACCCAAAAACTGATACCAAAGATCAATGAAACAAAAAGTTGTTTTTATGAAAAGATAAATAAAATTGACAAACCTTTAGCAAAGCTAACTAAGAAAAGAGAGAAGATCCACATAACAAAAATCGGAAATGAAAAAGGTGACATTACAACTGATACCTCAGAAATACAAGGATTCATTAGAGACTAATATAAACAACTATATGCCAACAAATTAAAAATCTGGAGTAAATGGATAAATTTCTGGATGCATAACTACCAAAACTGAGCCAAGAAGATATAGAAAATTTGAACAGACCAGTAACAATAAAAGAGATTGAAGCTGTTGTCAGAAGTCTCTCAATAAAGAAAAGCCCAGGACCAGACAGGTTCACTGCAGAACTCTACCAAACCTTCAAAGAGGAATTGATACCAATTCTCTACAAATTATTACAAAAGATTGAAACAGATGCCATTCTCCCAAACTCCTTCTATGAGACAAACATCACCCTGATAACAAAACCAGACAAAGACACAACAAAAAAAAGAAAACTACAGGCCAATATCCTTGATGAATATAGACACAAAAATCCTCAATTAAATACTAGCTAACAGAATATAGCAACACATACACAAAATTATATACCATGATCAAGTGGGATTCATCCCAGGGATGCAAGATTGATTCGAGATATGCAAATCAATAAATGTGATACACCACATCAATAAAATCAAAGACAAAAACCATATGATCATCTCTATAGATGTTGAAAAAGCATTTACCAAAATTCAACATTCATTCATGATAAATACTCTATAAGTTAGGTATAGACGGAAAGCATCTCAACACAATTAAAGCCATATATGATAAGCCCACTGCCAATATCATCCTGAATGGGGAAAGTTTTTAAGTTCCAGTTCCTTAAGAACAGGAACTAGACAAGGATGCCCACTCTTACCACGGCTATTCAACATAGTGTTGGAAGTACTAGCCAGAGCAATCAGAGAAGAGAAGGAAATAAAGGGCATCCAGATTGGAAAAGATGAAGTCAAACTGTCCCTGTTTGCAGATGACATGATCCTATATATTGAATAGCCTAAAGCCTCTACAAAAAAACTCTTAGAGTTGAAAAATGATTTCAGCAAAGTTGCAGGATAAAAAATCAACACACAAAAATCAGTAGCATTTCTATACTCCAACAGTGAACATGCAGAAAAAGAAATCAAGAAAGCTAACGCATTCACAATAGCCACCAAACAAATAAAATACTTAGGAATTGAGTTAACCAAGGATGTGAAAAATCTCTATGACGAGAACTACAAAACACTGTTGAGAGAAATTAAAGAGGACACAAGACGATGGAAAGATATCCCATGCTCTTGGATCAGAAGAATTAACATTGTGAAAATGTCCATATTAGCCAAAGTGATCTACAGATTCAATGCAATCTCTATGAAAAAAACTATCCAGACATTTATATGAAATAACAAAAGACCACTAATAGCCAAAGCAATGCTGAGCAAAAAAAAAAAAAAAAAACCTGGAGGCATCACACTACCTGGCTTTAAACTATACTATAAAGCTATAATAACCAAAACAGCATGGTAAGGCATAAAAACAGACATGCAGATAAATGGAATAGAATAGAGAATCCGGAAATTAACCCATACACCTACAGCCATCTGATCTTTGACAAAGGCACCAAGTCTACACACTGGGAAAGAGAGTGTCTCTTCAGCAAATGGTGCTGGGAAAACTGGATATTCATATGTAGGAGAATGAAACTTCCCGTACCTCTCACCATATACCAAAATCAACTCAAAATGGATTAAAGAATTAAATATACATCCAGAAACAATAAAAACTACTGAAGGAAAACCTAGGGGAAACACTCAGGAATAGGATTGGGTACAGACTTCATGAAAACAACCCCAAAAGCACAAGCAACCAAAGGAAAAATAAACAGATGGGATTAAATCAAACTAAAAAGCTTCTATACAGTGAAAGAAACAATTAACAGAGTGAAAAGATAACTAACAGAGTGGGTGAAAATATCTGGCCTTGGCGCAGGGTCAAAAGCTGAATGGGACCCCTGCAGCCCACACCTCTCTGTTCTAGCCCCCCTGAGCTGCCTCCTGCCAGCAGCCCTTGCTAGGCACTCCAGATAAGATCCTTGTAGACTCCTCTCTTGTTTTTCTTCCTTGTTGTGTTGAAGAGTGGAGTAACCAGTACAGGATCAGAATCAGGACTTATTCTGTCTTTCAGACTATATGACCTTGAGTTAACTGCTTAACCTCTCTGAGCTTCAGGTTCCTAGTGTATAAGATGAAGGCAATGATAACTACCTCACAGATCTATTGTGAGGCTTAAATGAGATCACACACCTGGAGCACTTTGCCTAGAGCCTGGCATGTAGGATGTGCCACTAAATGATAGCTACGATTAATAAACAGACTCACCTCGGACAGAGTAGAGACCCACCAGGCCACTGAGGTTAGCCTCAGCTTGGAGAATTCAGCTCTTTCCAATTTGCTCTTTTTTACAGAGCAGGAGTTTTTGGAAACTCCAGCCTACTGTTCAGTGTTGAGGAGAATAGAAAATGGTTCCACCCTGTCCTTAAGAAAAGGACAGAGCAGCCTGGAGAGATGGCAGCAGAGACCAGAGGGAGAGGCCCACCCAAGGAGGCAGAGACTCAGGCAGAGACGTCTGAGGCCTACATGCTGGCCCAAAGAAGCAGTTCTCCAACACCCCTACAAAGGCTTTGATGTCTAGTTTAAGCAGATTAGATGGGAGTTTTATTTCTCAATAATTTTCTTACACACTATGCATCCCTCTCTTAATGCCCTGATCACAGTCAACTGTGTATTGACTTGCGGGGGGCGGCGGAGATGCATGTGTACATAAACGCACCTGGTGAGCCTCTTTCCCCATCTTGTGTAATCACCTGAGTACAGGCATTGTGTTGGATTCATCCCTGGACCTGCTAGAGGTTTACACATGAGTACAACACTCAACAAACACAATCTATTCATCAACTATCATCAAGTGTTGATTGAACACCAACTTTCCATGGGGTTCGATAGATGCTGGAATAGCTCCTGCCCTCAGGGACATCACAATTCAGCTGGGAAGGCAGGGCCAAAGTCAACTGTGAGAGTAGCCAGTGAAAGAATTCTAGAAAGAAGCATCAGTCTGAGCAAAAACATGGGGGCAAGAGGTTGCATCACATGTCCAGCATGGTAAGTGGCTGGAGCAGCTGCAGCCTGGGCTACATGGAGAGGCGTAATGGGATGAGGCCGGAGATATATGCTGGGGCCCACAGGTCATACCCAAAACAAGGGACTTCTGCAACAATGAAAAGCTGTGCAAGGCTTTAACACAATTGTGTTTTAGCACATCACTCTGGAGCTATACAGAGAATGATTTGAAACTTAAACATACAAGAAAAGAAACTGATAAAACTCAATAAAAGGATTGGAAGATAAAGCTGATGATCTGATGATTTCAAAAGTTCCATCAAGGGTTCAACACAATGGATAGAAATAGGTCTTCGCCACAGCACAGCAAGGTCAACTTTCAGATCTCTGGCAACAATGAGCACAGCCCAATGAGAAAAAAGGAAAAAAAACAGGTAACATACAAAAAATTAGGAAGCAGAACGGCATTGACTTCTCTACATCACTGAAACCCAAAAGATAATGGTGAAAAGTCTTCACTTTTAAAAAAACAAATCCAACCCTGAATTCTATATCCAACCAAATAATCAGAAATGATCAAGTGGGATTTTCAGAAAAGTAGAGTTTTTGCCTTCCATGCATCCTTTCTGAAAAGCTCTTGGAAGATGCGCTTTACAAAACGAAGCTGTAAACTGAAATGGATGGAGACTGAAGATGTAAGAAACTCCAGCACAAGAGAGAAGAGAGGGGCATCTCTAGGATGTGATAAAGGGAGACCCCAGAAGGAGAGGGTGCCCAGGTGCAGAGGGCTGCCAGTTCCAGGACACTAGATCTGGGGAGACTCTAAAGGGCAATGAAATTGATAGAGTAGCTGTTGCATGTGAAAATCTTGAAAGAACACGTGGGCAACGGGCAAAGTCTTTGGAGTTGAATGAGCGGTATGTAGAAAGGCTAGCAAGCAAAAGAACAGGATCGTTCTGAGCTCTAGGGAAAACAGAAGGACGTACAGGAAAGGAAAAATAAAGTCTACTACGTGGAGCTATTTGCCTCCTAAACTATAAACATACAAAAATTTGACAAAGTTTAAAATGAAAACAGGAAATTTATTACGTATACATTTGAGCCCTACCAGGCCTGCTTCCCCAAAGTGCCCGGAGGGTTCTAGTCAAACCCAAATCTCTCCCTCTCTTCACCTCCAAGCAGGCAGCTTTCCTTTCAGGAATGGGAGCCATTCAGTCCCAGTGGGGAGAAATAAAGAGAAAATATATTTGAAAAGAGGCCTGTAAGACTAAAAGAGAGAAACCTGGTAATTAGTGCTTCAGACAAATAACAAATTCTGAATCTCACAAATAGAGCTTTACAAGTTGAGTGTGTATAATTGATACCCCAGCCTGGAGAGCCTGTCAGATCACCTTAATCCCACTTTTTGTCTTGGGCATTTTAAATTATTCAGTTCTTTTGAAAACCAGAAATACCGCCTTTGTAGAATCAGACAGCTCACTCCATGGGGTGCCAATTTAGGATCTCCGCAGTGGGTTTGGCCAGAGATGCTCTCCTTGAAGTCTGGAGGTGTGTATCCAGTCAAACCAGTGATCGGGCGGAGCTTGGGCCTGCTATGTTTGTCTACATTCTGCTGCCTGAAGACCCTCTGACCCAGTGACTCCACTGACAGACAGCCATCTGCAGGGCACTAGCCAGAGTGAGAATGGTACCAGGACGAGGCAGGTGAAAGGCCCAGAATGCTTCAGGCTGCTCAGATCACCCCCAGAGATCACATCTAGCCCCGGCCACCACATTCAGCAGGAAGCAGGTGCTGCTCACCTCAATTCCAGATGCTTCCCACTGCAGGATGGGTGTGGTACTTGGCACTCCGTTCATGTGTCATTCGATCCTCACGATAGCCCCATGAGGTAGGTGGATAGTATTAGACCCATTCCACAGATGAAGAAACTGACACTCTAAGACCCCACAGCTCAGAGGCAGCAGAGCTGGGATTGGAATGCAAATCTTCCTGGCTCCAAAGGCCATTTTACCATGCTGCTTTTGAGGACTTCTTCTGAGCCAGATGCAAGGCTAGGCTGTGGGGATTTAAAGAGAACTAAGAAGAGGTTGTTGCTCTCAAGGAGCACTTGTTGTGAGGAAGTCAGGCACATAGACAGCTCCAGCCCACTAGAGTGTGTTCCTCCATAGAAGGTTTGTGAGCACAGGCCCAGAGGAGAATGATCTGCGGGTGACAGGGATGCACAAGCGGTTGCCCTGTCCCCTCGTATTGGGAAAGAGCAGACTTGAAATCCCTGAAGGCCGCGGCCATTCTGAGCATCCCCCAAGAACTCAGCCAGACCCAGTGGGTAGAAATCACAGGTAGGCCAGGGGGCTTTGTGGGAAGAATGCCGGCAAGCTGAGCTGGAAGGGGCCTCTTTGCAAGAGGGGAAGGTCCCGGTGTGGAGAAATGCTCAAGCCAAAGCAGGAGGTATCCGTAAAAGGGGCAAGAGCTCTTCTTCTCTGTTCTGGTCTGTCTTCCCCTTCCTGGAACATCTATTACCACTTTCAGCCATCTGTGAAATTGGGACAATGGCCTTGCCCTACTGAGTGGTTGGGAGGACTAAATGAGGAACCCACAGCTCGGAGAGATTAAGCATGGCCCAAGGTCACACAGCATGTGAGCAGGGGAGCAGGGTCTCTATCACTGCATGGTCCTCCTTCTAAACCAGCTGGGTTGATCCTATTGTGGTTGGTGACTCTGTGCTCCAGGTGAGGAATGGGAAAGCAGTGCAAGAGAAAAAGAAAACTCAAGTCTGAACTGTCTGCCTGGAAACTGATCTGTAATCAACATGCACATATGCTGGCCCAGGCGTCAGCCAGCCCTGAGCTCGGGAATGCTGCAGGCTGGCACAGTGAAAGAGGACTGGAGTCAAAATCAGAAGATATGGTTCATGTGCACAAGATCACGTGATCTTGCACAAGGGTCTTTGTTTTACATCTGTAAAATGGGGATAATAAACCCCACTCTAAGGAACTGCCAGGGTTAGCATACGCTTCCAATGATGATATGTGTGAAAGCCCCCTGTTGGCTAAGGTACTTGATGAATGGGAGGAGAGGAGGAAGGAACCACCACACACTGAAATCCTACTGTGTGGCATGTTGCAAGCAGGCCCTGAGATGCAGACTCGTGGGCAGGAGCGGTTTTACAAAATTGCTCCTGTGAGAACCAGGAAGGGAGTAGGGGAAGCAAGACGGGGAAGCCACAGGTGAAGTCCCAGCCAGGGACTGAGGGACTGAGCCTGCAGGGAGCTCTGTAGCGCAAATTATATCACGGAGTTTGCCCCGTCTTGAAGCAAAGGAGCTGGCCTCCATTGATTGGTGGCTGCAGACCACCCTGGGGCACACTTCTCTCAGCACCTCTGAGCAAAGCAACTGCAACCACCTGAGGGTGGGCCTTCGAATAAGTTTGCCACTGCAAGCTGTTGGGAGAGAAGCACACGGAAGCCAGGGTGTGGACATACAGAACTCATGAGGGAATCCAGTAAGATCCACGGGGACCTGGGCAGGGAACTGGCAGTGTCCACTACACGGGTCCTCAATACATGCTGGCATTTAATTAATATCCACCTCAGTGAAGGGCTGTTATTAGTCCCTTGACAGATGAGGAAACTAAGGCTCAGAAAAGTAACTCACTCAAGACCCCACAACGAGTAAGCGATCAACTCCCTCTGCCACCAAAGCCATGCTCTCACTGATGACTTTCCTGCACCTGTCCCTCTGCTCCACTCCCAGATCCCCCGGCATCGGTCCCCGGGGTCCGGCTCTCCTCCGGGGCCCCATTCACTCCGCTCATCCCATCAGCCTCACACAGGGTCCTCAGATCCATGGACTCTGACAGCAGTGGAAGTTTCCAGTGCTGGTGCTTACAGAGTTTTTAAAAATATGGAATATTCAGTGTTGATGTTGTGTTGGTCAAGGTACTCACTGAAGTGGAAGAAATGGAGACAGTGGTGCTGGTGGGAAAGACAGTGGTGATGTGCTATTAACAGCGATGATTCTGAGGGTGTCGACAGGGACACGGACGGTGATATTGATTTGGGAGTAAAAGTACTGGGACAGTGGAGGTGGTGATAGTAGAGGAGGTTGCGGTGACAGTGGAGGTGGAGGTGGCAGTGGAGCTGATGGTCGTGATGGTGATCATAGTGTGGCCAAGGTGGTACTGGCATGGTAGAGTTGGTGAGGGTGATGACACTGATGGTGTTAATAACGGTTGTGGCCATGGTCACATCAACATGGTGGCAGTAGTGGAGAAACTGATGATGGAGGTGACGGGGAAATGGTAAAAACAGCCGTGTGGGCAGGTGAAGATGGTGTTGCGATGCTGGAAAGACTATTTGGGCAGCAGGAACGTGGTAACGTTGTTGTTATTGGTGATGACAGTGACTGTCTAGGAAGACAGCAGCAGTCAACCTGCCTCTCTAGGTGCCTTGGAAAAGTGGACCCCTCCAAGGGACCAGGGCTAAAATGAGAGCACAGCCTGCAGTGATGAGGCCAAGACCCCACATGCCACCTCTCCCCTGAGAGCCAGGAGTCTGTGGAGGGGACGAGGGTGGCAGAGCTGGCAAGGCTGCGGAGTGAGCCAGTCACACTGTACTTCAGTAACAGCATGTAGCTGCTTGTTAGCAGAGATCTGCTTTCCAACGGCAAATAATAAAATTATGCTTTTTGTGCAGCTAATGAAATGCAAATTGAAGCTGGATGCGCATTAATGCAAAGAGTTGAATATCCATTTAATCAGCTCCTCCCTGCGGGGGCCGATGATAAAAATGACAGAGGAACTGCATCGCTAATCCCGGGCCTGTCGCATCCTATAAGTCCTTACCTTATAAACCTGCTACTCCTCTGGCCGGCACCTGCCTGAACGGCCCGAGGCTCAGGTTGATCAGGGTTCTGGGAGTCTGGGAATCCCTTTGGGGGCGGAGGGGAGGAGGCAGTTAAGACGGGATGGGGCAGGGGGAGGCCTGGAGGGAGTAGAATGAACAGGTCAGATCTTTTCTGTGTTCCCAAAATAAACTGTCACTGGTCCTCCATGTGCCCCCACCAGGCCAGCCTCCCTCCTGCGGGATGGGCAAGATGATGGTCAGGCTATTTCTTCCTGGGTTGGAAATCAGAGGTCAGTGGTGTAGTACAAAAGCTACCTACACCACCTGTCTACTCTGTGCCAGGTGCTGTGCCAGGTAATTCACTTGCTTCTGCTCATCCAATCAGCACCCATGGGGTGGGTACAACTAATCCTATTCACAGATGCGGAAACAGACTCAGAAAGGTGAGATGCCTTGCCAAAGGCACAGCTGATAAGAGATTTGAGCCAGATGGTGTGACTCTGCTGGCCATGTTCTTAACTGCTGTATTATACTGTTTCCCCTGAGGGCGTAACCCACAGCAGACCACCTGGTGCTCAGTGTCCAACAACGGGGGAGCTTGAAGGACGGAGAGGGGGTCAGGAGCCCAGCTGAAGGAGGCGAGACCAGATCTGGGGAGGAAAAGAAGGTAAGGATCTGCCTAAACAAGAAGCGGGGCTGGAGGTCGTCTCTGTCTGGCTCCGGTCCTGGATGACTTTGGGACAGAGAAATCAACCCTGCCCCAGTCTGGAGGGAGCAGAGGGAATCAGGCCAGCAACTGGAGCCCGCACAGCAGGAAGTCCAGAAAGCCGCACGTAGCTAGGAGGACCTGACCCTGCAGGCGTGGCCAGGCACGCACGCGCTAAGCCCAGGAGAAAGACAACCAATGTTGATCTATAAGTCAATGATTCCAGGGCCAGCAAGGAAGACAGATCAGAGGGGACAGGTCTGGGAGCACAAGGAGCCATGAGGGATTGCTCTAGAGGCAGCGGTGAGAGGGCACGGGCTGGAGGCCAGGTCCCCCTTGGCATGTCTTGCCAGAGGCATCTGAGGACAACCAGAAAGCACTCAGGCCTCAGGGTCCTCTCCCAACACTGAGCAGCTCTGGTGGGCTCTGAGGGGTTCTGTGTACGTGTGTAAGCATGTCCAAATGTCAGTGGTGACAAGGGGGTCCTTAACACTCCTTAACGGCTCCAAGATAGGGGCGGGGGCAGACATGCTGATGAGAAGCACACGCTGGCTTCACAGAGCCTTGCGTGACAACCTGCCTCAGGATTCTGATCGGACCCGACAGGTCCTTTCAACCGTCGTGCTGCTGCTGCTCAGGCAAGAGTTACCCCCGCCTGGCCTCTGATGGGACACAAATGAGGAAGCACGAGACCCCAGCTTTTCTGTAAACGAGCCCCCACCTTGCCTGCCACACCAGCAAGAGGAGAGACGTCAGGTCCTCTGAGCCACCCCCACAGCCCACCCCATCACAGCCACACTGAAGCCACACGCCGCAGGGAGTCACCGGGCACCTATCTCTACCACTTATTGAGCACCTGTTATGTGCCAGGCACTGCAGAGAGGACTGTACACTCAGCACTCTATCGAATCATCACAACTACAGCCCTTTCAGATAGAAGCTACTGTTATTGACCTTATTTTACAGATGCGGAAACAGAGGCTACCAAGCTCACCCAGGATGTGATTCTATTGACTCCAAAGGTCTGTGCTCTGCCATGCTGTGCCCATCCATGGGCACACCCTGAGGGCAGCTGCAGCAGGGGGCACAGTCCCTGCTTTCAGAGACCTTGTGAGTTTATCTGGGGCAGCAGCTTTTCCAAAGACGAATGTCTCACACGTGCACAGCATCTTGTAGCTTCAAACACAGCTTAAAAAACCAGAGCACAGAGCAGTGTGTTCACTGTGCTAGCACTGGTGCACAAGGAGAGAAACGCATAGCTGTTTGTGTCTGCTTTCATGTAAACACATTCTAAGGACACCCTATGGGACACAGAAATTATTAGCAGTGTGTAGCTGGGAGGGGGGGCGGAAATCGACAGATGTGGACAGAGGTGGGCAGAGGGGAGTTTTGATCTACGGTCCTTTCAGTTTATTTTTATTTTTGAATATGTAAATAATCAGCTATTCAAAAAATTAAAAAGAGTTTTTAAATAATAAATTAAGCATCCTTTCACATGCATTAGCACATCAGATGCTCACAATAAGATCACAAGGGGACATTTTATAGCAAAGAGGCCTGAAGCTCAGGAGGACTGGCTTGGGACTGTGGCTCACAGAGCCCATCTGCCTCCTCATTCCAAAGCATGGCTCTCTAGCCAGTGCCCGCTGGGCCTAGATCATAGTAGGTCTCAACAAATAAGACATCATCCCTCCCTCGAAGACATCAGATGGGAGGGCCGTGCCAGACAAAACCTGCTCTCCTAAAAAATAAAAGAGGGAAAATAAATAAACCTTATGGTCTACAAGACTTGGCCAAAAGTAGAGTCCCTCAGTAGGGAAGGGCAGTCGGGCCAGGGCGTGTGAGCACTGTCACCTTGAGCTTCACCTACGGGGGCAGGGGGTCCCGCGTGAATTCCCACCGCCTCCGCGAGGTCCCACTCACTTCCCCTTTAGTGCTGCAACCCACACGCCAGCCCTTGGCCTGCCTCGGCACAATCAAGACTGACATTAACTTCCCCAAAGGCCACTGAAGGAATTGAGGGAAATCGAGACCAGGAGAAGGAGGTTCTGCTGCTGGGGACTTGTCCCCAGGTGCCCCATGCACACACCTACTGACCTGTCCACCTGACAGCATCTTGGCAACACCTGGGCTGCCACCTCATGCCCTCGCCTCCCCACTCTCCTAGGTCATCCATGTGGAGGCACCAACCCTACACCTGCTCCCTCAGGACCTGCCCTCTGGACATGGTGACTCCTTTGAGGTCCAGCCTGAAACACCCTGAGTCCCCGCTCCTAGATCTGGTTTCTGGGCCTTATCACTGAGAGGCTCCAAGCATGACCCTGCACCCTGGCATCCTGCCCCTCCACTCAAAGACCTTCCTCTCACTGGTCCACACTCAACCACTCCTTAATGCCAGGTGGTGACCAGCACCAAGTAACAAGAACTACAGGGGCAGTACGGGAAGGAGCAGGGGTCCTCCCCTCCCATGACACACTACGTCTGAGTCTGTTGTTCATGTGGCCAAGAGTGATAAGACAGTGGTGGACACCGAGCTGGGGAGCAAAGGACGATGAGGAAAGAGGACAAGTTCCCACAGAAGCTTCACTCTGGGGCTTCTCTGTCACATGTTATTGCATATGCTGGCCTGGGATGGGGTCAGGAGGCCCTGAGGATAAATGAGACAGACCTCCCCAGTCTGCTAGGAGCGGCTGATGTAAGAACAGAGAGCACAAGAGAAGAGAGAGGGCACAGTACCACTGTGGCCACCGGGAGGAGGGAGTTCACTAGGCAGCCTGATGGGGAAGAAACTTCCAGAAAAAGGAACAAGCTTCCTTTCACTGGGATTGTTCGAGACCAGGTCTACGCTACGTAAGCAATCTACCACCATATGTAAGCGGTAGATTCCAAAGCAACACTGTCCTATGGAACGTTCTACAGTGATGGAAACGTCCCAAATCTGTACCGTCCAATACAATAGCCACCAGCTATGTGTGACAGTGTGCGATGGCCAACTGAATGTTTAAATTTTTTAAGTTGTATTCATTTGAATAGCCACACGTGACTAGTGACTACCCTACGGGAAGTTTCTAGAAGAACGAAGGTGAAGAAAGCTGCCAGACACAGTGGTCACTTGTTGGCTGTGTCATGCATGGAAGAAATTTCTGGGGACTGAGGCTGTCAAGGAAAAGTCCAGTCAAGGGGGGAGTTTTGGCATTGGTGACCTTCTAGCCAAGGTTAGGGACAGGCTGACCTCATCCACCCAGGCCCCTGGTTTCCTCGCAGCCTAGGACAGTGGCTTCCCCTGAAATCACCCTTCTGCCGAGTTTGGGGTGGCTTGAATTGTCTTTGTTTGGAGTTGTTTGTTTTGAATGGTGTTATTATTTTATTTTTAAATTACCTATAATGCACCCTTTAAAAATTCCCTAATTACAGATAGGATAAATACGTAATTGCAGACTTTTAAAGAGCACGTATTATTTACTCAATACTCCGTAATTACGGTCTTTTCCGTGAAATGTATTATTTCCTGGATGGTCCGTAATCACTCCTTTGAAGCTGGCTGGGGAAGGCCGAATTGTTCCTCAGATTCAGTTCATGGGTCACTGGTCTCATCCCATCAGGCCGTTTACGAGCCACCGCTATTGGCTGTCGGAGCCCAGCAGGCCCTTGTCCGCAGGAAACGCCAGGCTTGGTTACTGTACAGGCAAATTGCTGCCACCATGGGTCCTGGTCAGGCTGAAGATGGATGGGGCTTAGGGTTTGAGATTGGGGCTCTCCTGGTTCTTTCCTGATTCTTCCAATGGCAGGTGGAACAGCTCAGGGGTCATAAGCTCATGCTCAAAGTTGGCCAACCTGCTGTGTACCCCTGCACATTGCTTATTAACCCTGCAAGTTTGGGCAAGGCTTTTAATTTGGGTTATACCAAAAGCAGCCACCGAGCCCAAGATTAGGGCAAGGCAATTCCAGAAAGTCCAGTTGAGAATGTGGGAAAGGAAGACAGAGAAGAGGGAAAAGCCACCCAAGTGTGCTTTTGTGAGATGGTTACTGCCATGCACACCTGGAGAGACTGTAGAACACACCTAGGAATTGTCCCTTGAAGGCTGAGGAAGCTGGGATATTTATCTACCAACTCCCATCCCTCCCTTCCTGAGGGCTGTCACTGCAGCATGCAGGCAACTTGAGGCAAGAAGACAGTGGCACCTCCAGCTACCATCCACCAAGGCTGCAGGTGACCTCCAAGAAGGACCAAAGGGTTATGGGCAGGGCACTTACTGTATCTGCTAAAGCACATGATGTACCCCTTCTTTGCCTCAGCTTTCTCATCTGCAAATAAAGGTAAAAATAGCACCCACCTCTGGGACTTGGGGGAAGAAAAAGTGAGGCCGATTCATGGAAGTTACCATCCAAGAAATGGAAGTTGCTGTTAGCATGCGTGACTGTGGACAAGGGCTTAGTGCACCCCTGGACTGCTCTTCTCCGGGCCTCCCTCTGAGCCGCCCTTGGCAAACTAGATGGCAGCCAGCACCAACCCAGACAGGCTTCCAGGATCAGCCAAAAAATCATCTCAGGGCCTGCAAAGCAGAGCCTGGCGTGATGCAGGCAAATCCTTTGCCACCTGGCTGCGTCCGCACATCTGCTACCGAGTCAGACATTGTTGGCTGAGTGATCTTTTCACCCTCCTTTCTCTCTATGGACCCCCACGTTGGTCCAAGTATGAGGTATGAGTGGTTTCAGGAGATGAAGCTGGGCCATCCATAGCCAATCACAGTAATTCCATTCTCCTCTCCCCCAGTAGCTAGTGTAGGCATTTGACCCATTTCTAGCCAATGAGATGCCAAGAGAGGGACTTGAGAAAGTTTTCCTCTTCCCAAAAGAAGAGACATTCTCTCTTCTAGCTTTGGACAGTGCTGAATGAGGAGCGATGCTGGGTGCATCTCTGGCCATCTTGCACCACGAGGACACAAGCCTGAGGACAGATGACAGTGCCAGAGCAGACGATGGAAACAATCCAAGGCCTTGCTTACATCACTGAGCCCCTAAGCCGATGAGCCCCAGGACCATGGCATGAATAACAGTCAGCTCTGGTATAAATTGTAGTCAACCCTAACGCAGCGTTTACTGTGTGCCAGGCACTGTTCTAAGCACTGCATGTTTGTTGACCCATTGAATCCTCACAAGAGCCCAGTGAGGAAGGTACTACTGGTAGCCCCATTTATGGATGTGAAAACTGAGACTAAGAAAGTTTAAGTGACCGACCCAAGGACATACAGCTAGCAATGATTCCCTTTCAGGCAGTCTGGCTTTGGGCTCTGAACTTTTACCTAACCACTAGACTGCACGACCACCCTATTATTCTGGTCATGCACAGAAGTAAACTTCTTTATTTTTTAAACCATTTTGACTTGGTGCTTGTGTTGCATGCAACTAGAAATATGAGGGTACTTGAGAAAGTTCATGGTAAAATAGAATTGAAAGATGATATGAATCTTTCCATGAACTTTTTGAAGTATTTTCATATCCTAATTGATATACTTTGTTGGGATGAACAAAAAAAAAAAATCAAAATTGGAAGGGCCTGTGTGAGTCTCAGAAGAGCACCACGATCACGGTGTCCAGGAGTTCACGTCTCATACACTCCACTAACAGGACCCTGCACATGTGATGTTAACGTGAGTGAAGCACAGCTGTCATGATCAGGCCAGTCTGCTAGGAGCTGAAGAGCTAGGTCAGCACTTCCCTAGCCCGTCTCGTTTAGCCCTCGTCCCCAGCCTGCAAGCGAGGAGGTCACAGTGCTGCTGTCCAGCGTGCGTTGAGTTCCGCCCTGTGCCAGCCTCCAGGCTAAGCACTCCCGTGCCTTTCCTCACTCGATCTTCACAACAACCCAGGAAGGTCATCGTCATTTTACAAATGACTCGTAGCAGCTACATATCATGCCCAAAGTCACAACGTGGCAGGGAGAGCCAAGATTCAAACTCAATCTCCTTGACTCCCAGCTAGGTTCGGGGTCTGCAAGGGGGAAGAAACGCGTACCTGAAGAACCAGCCACGACTAACTGAGGAACGGCCAGGGGGCTCGGCCAGCAGGGGTCCGAGTGGCCCTGAGCACGGGCTGATGGCCATCAGCTGCGGGAGGCAGGAAGGAGGACTTGACACCAGCTGCAGCAGCCAAGAATAGGGGGACTTCCTGCTGGAGGACTGAGCTCCCCATCACCGCAAGTGTTCACACAGAGGCCGGGTTAGGATTTGAGACATGGGTAGGATCCCCAAGACCCCATCCATCCAAGAGGCAGAGATTTGGGGATTCTAGAATTCTGTGGCCCCATGTCCAAACTCTCCCCAAAGCCATGGGGGCTTTGCAGCCTTGTGTTTCCTTGAGAGGCCACAGAAGGGGCGCTGGCCACTCTGTCATTTGCTGTCTCAGGGACCCCAGGCCACTCAGTGTTTGTTGTGCCAACCTGGGGCACAGTGCCAGGCATGGCTTTCTGCTGGCACAGGCATGGGCACAAACCTCAAGGGGCTTACCATTTAAACACCAGCCTACCTGCAGGATTTCCAGAGAAATCCATCTGCTGGCCAGCGAGCTCTCTCCAAACCCTGTCTGGGTCTTCGGGCTTGGGAAGGCTGCTCGGGGACAGAGAGCTGCTATGCTGGGCTTGGCTACTCCTCAGGAGCAGCGGGAGGCAGTTCTCTACTCCAACTTCAGTTTTCTCCTCTGTAAAATGGGAGCGTAAATGAGAAGCTCGTGGGGTCACTTCCAGTTCTGGAGTGAAGGGTGGTGGAGGTCTAAGAGGCCCGGCCATGTGGGACCCAGCCCCTGGGAGAGGACGAGTTCTTCCCGGCTGCTGAGCGCTCACACTGGGGAATGGGAAACCTTGGGCCCTGACCTAGTCTTGTCACAAACGGTCTCCAAGGCTCACCCAGGAAAACGAGTTTTAAGGAGGTCGGGCTCACCCATCAGCTCCCCTCACTACGTCCTAGGAAGGCACCGTGGACACAAAATGACCCAGAGGGGGGACCCCAGCCCCTGTCCCTTCCTGACTGTGTACCCTGAGACAAGTCTTTCTCATCTTTGGTTTTCTCATCTTTGAAATGGAAGTAAAATATCACATCATCTCATCCTTGTAAGGATAAAATGAAAAGAGGCATTAGAGGGTCTGGCAGAGCACATGAAGTACACGGCTGGTACTCCACAAACGCCTGTGCTCTGCCGCGGGCAGGGGCTCAGCTCCGCCCTCATCCCCCTGGAGAAAGGCGGCCTGCTTTGATGGCCAGGACAGGGGCGACATCCCCGCCCAGAGGCATGATTCCTGCAACTGTGGGAGCCGATTACGATGCGGACACATTCTCGGGCCAGAGAAAGGACAAAGGAGGGTCCGAGGTGGAGGTGCGCCAGCAGTTACGGAGGCCAGCACTGTGACAGTGACACTGAACACAGCCCACTCTACTGATCTGATGTCCAAGAAATCGTGCTTGGCCCAGAAGAGAGTGCACCACCTGACAATCAGGGTGCCGCCTGCTCCCCAGCCCCGGTCCTGCTTCCCCACTGCCTCCGGCTCAACTTCAGGGTCTCAGCTCCCCTGGTAGGACACCTGCCCCTGTCCCAGCCTGCTGGGACCCCTCACACACACCAATCTGAGCTCCCAGTGGGTTGACCATTCTCTCCATCCAGCACGTGTGGACTCGGAGCCTGCAGGTGCTCTAGTCAGTGCTGTGGGGGAAGAGGAGATGGAACGGCCATAGCCACCCTGTCTCCTTAGCCCGGCCACAAAGGTGCTGAAGCCAGCGGCCTCCTGCCTCACCCAGGGGTGGACGCCCCAGACGCTGGTGCCCAGGCTTTTCCACAGGATGGCACCCCTAGAGCCCTGCCCATAAACCTGCGGGGACCGGCGACCGGCTGGATGACCCCCGCGACAAGACGTGCCCATTTCCTGGGACTGCTGGCCAGGAGGCATTGTCAACCATCATTCTTCTTTGCAAAGAGGTGAGTCGTGACCATATCTCCAAATCCCTTCCAGAAGTCCCTCAGGGGGTGCTGGGAAGGAGGTTCTGCCTCCTCATCTGCATAATTAAGGTCTCTTAGACCCCTCCCACAGCTAAAAGGTCTGTGAGTCCTGCACAGGGACAATCCACCTCTAAGTCCCACTTGGCATGAGGGGGGTGGGCACCAGGGAGAAGTTCAAGGCGCAGCTGGGGGGGAGGAGGCCTGGGGAGTCAGGAGGCCTGGCTCCAGCCACCGCATCACTGGCTCACTCACTGGGCCCTCGTGCCCCTGTCAGGGCCTACAAGGACCCAGTCTGGACCAAATGGGAGTCGATGTTCAGTATCAGAGCAGTCTCTACAAACACCCTCATGGAAGTGCAGCGAATGCAGCAGAATCCGGGCTGAAGGGGAGCGGGCGGTGGCAGGGGCGGGTAGAGACTCAGACCCGTCCTCACTCCCTCCAAGATACCTGTGCAGAATCTGCTCCCCCGAACCCCCTTGGAGGAATGTAAGAAGCCAGCACCCCCATCGCCATGGCCCACCCCAGAGGTCCTCTGACTTCCCCACCTGCGGGATGACCTGGCCTGTGCGTATGGTAGGGCAGGGTGCCAGGAAGTCAACGTGCCCCAGGAACTACCTCTACCCCATGACAGACAAGAACCAGTGGATAACCACCTGGGATCCCCTGCCCCACAGTGGGGTGATGCCAGGGTGGGTCCTACACATGCTCTCAGGGACCTGCAATGCAGCTGAGCCTCAGTTGCCCACTAGCACGTCAACACAGTGCCCCCGGCAACTATGGTATGGCGGGTGACCTGGGTCAGCTGGTCAGAGGCAGCTGCCTGGAATTATGAATCTGAGCTGAGGACACACACAAAAAGGCAGGATAGTAGTGGCTCCGTTCTGGTGATGGCTGCAGCAGCTGCAGGAACATCCTATTTCCAAATGCCACCACAGCCTCGAGTCCACAGAGCTGTCCAGTGCCCAGGCCTGGCAGTGTCCTCCCAGACAGCCTCTGTGGCCTGATCGTGGCTGCCATCTGGGCCCCTAGCCTACTGCCTGAAGTTGGTTCTTCAGGCTTCCTGCAACACCTGCTGCCCTTTTGCTAACTTGTCTTTCCTACTTGCATCAGCCAACATCATTTCTGTGGCCTGGACCTACAACCCCTGGCTCATATACACACAGTGAGCAGTGCAAGAAAGACTGCCAGGCCCCAGGTCTCTTCCTGGATCTGACAATCCTGGGTTGCAAATCACAGGAAGAAGATGACGACTCTGGAGAAAGGCAGAGAAGAGGGAGAGAAAAGGGGGTGCTGGTCAGCTCAGCAGCAACCAAGGGTTCCTCTGCTAAAGGAAGCCACAGCCCTGCCTTCAAGGGACACCCAGTCCAGGAGGGAGATCATCCAACCACCAAGGTGATGGCATGAGCTGGAGGGGGATACAGGCATAGCAGAGGGCCGGGGTCAGGGGCCAGGGGTCAAGGGTAAGAAAGGGCTTCCCAGAGAGATGATGTCTGAGTGTGGCAAAGCGAAAAAGGAAAGAAGAAAGGGGAAGGAAAAGGAGAGCAGCCCACACTTCCCAGCCCCAAGCGCTGACCCAGAGCCCATCTCAGGAGAAATCAGGACGTGGTGCCTGGCTCCAACTGTAAATCTGGGAGACAGATGGGCAGCGCTCTGCAGGGACCACTGCTCTCTGGGAGGGCCCTGAGTTTGTCACCTGCTGATAGGAAGTTAGAACATGTGTGTCTGTGTGGGCCGGGACGTGCCAGTCTGCCCACGCACACGCACACACACACCCCGAGGAAGGGCAAGAGCAGAAGTGCCCGTTCGCTGCAATGAGAACTAGTGATAGGATGGACTCGTGCCTGCCTTTGAGGTAGGAGTCTCGGGAGGAGATGTGCCCAGCCCAGGCTCAAGGTGGCCTTCCAAGGAGCAGGGTCACAGGGAGAAACAATGGTGCCAACAAGCAGGGGAGCGCCAGCTCAGGAGCTGAGCTTCCACCTCAGCTTTTCCACACTGCTTGGGTGACCTCAGGAGAATCTCCTCCCCTATCTGGGCCCCAGTTTCCCCATCTGTACGTTGAGAAGGTTAGCCTGGATTAGCAATGGCAAAGAGCTGCCATTTTACATGCTGACCCTAATCAGTTGATAGCAGCTGCCCGGAGCAATCGATGGCAGGACCATGGGCTTAGCAGAGACGGAGTGGTTAGCGATGTCTGCCATAGGCACAAGCAGGGTGGAGGTGGCAAACGTGCTACTCCAGCCCTTGGCCCTTGTGTCCCGATGCCCTGTGAGTCTCTGATCCGACTCCTTGAGTTTACACTGGGCTCCAGTCTGTGATGTGCTGGAGCCGGCTCGTACCCACTCGCGAGAGCCAACTGTGCACATCTCTTCCCAACTCTGTGTTCAGTGATGTCACATTGGTATCTTGGAATTGGCCATGACAGGAGTGTTTACACCATGAAAACTGGCAATGCTATAAATCAGGTCTTCCCCCCCCCCCAGAGAACTATTAAACATTTACTAGCCCATCGCGGGCTCTATCCTTCCCCACAGCAGGCTAGGGCTGTGGGGAGGGGGCAATCCAGGCAGCCCTTCAGTCCTGAGATCCATGGGGAATCCTTGGCTCCTGGAAATTGGCCAGTGCCCACAGATGCTAGAGTCCAGACTATTCTACCAGAGACTCCCAATCCCTGCAACCCTCCTCAGGCACAATCTTACCACTGATCCTGCTGCACACACTCCGTTCAGGCACCCCGGCCCATCTGCCTTGTCACCATTCATGTCCTCTTCCTCCAGGAAGCCCTCTCAGATTGCTTTAGTTCACGGGGATCCCCCCCACTCTGAGCTCTCATTTCACTTTCTGTGTTTGTTGGTTCTGGGAGGAAAACCGTCTCCCTGGAAAAGCTTGTCAGTTCAAAGCCTATATCTCTTTCTCTAGCCCCTGCAGTCAAGGCTCCACACAGGCCTAGCCTTGGAACAGACAGCCAGGAGATGATAGCTGAGGCATCCACTGCCTGGGGCACAGTCCTGAGATGCCCACAGCCACACTCCCAACCAACCCCTCATTTCCCAGATGGGTAAACTGAGGCCCAGAACAGCAGGCAACTGCCCGGGAGCCAACTCCAGAGCTGAGGTCTCCAGATTCCCACCAGAAGGCCTCAGGAGCCCTGTTTACAGAAACAGAGGCCAAAGCCCACAGAGGGCAAGAGATTTACCCAGGGTCACAGGGCCACCCAGTAGCAGAGCCAGGACAGAAATCCAGGTCCTCAGCCTCCCTCCTACACCAGCACCCCTGCCTCTCCCTTCACATCACTCCTGGCCTGCCTAACTAGGCCTCAACATGTCCAGGGCAGGGATCTGGGGCCAACTTCCCACCTCTCTCTCCACCTCCAGGAATAGACAACACCAAAGTACAGGGTCTCCCCACAAGGAGAGAACCCTCACAAGTGGGCCCCCCTTTCCAGCAGGTGGCAAGGCCCAGCCGGGCTGCCCAGGCTGCACTTGGGGCCATCTCCTCCCACCTCTCCCTCCTCAGGCTGCTGCTTAACATGCACACGGGAACCTCGGCGCAGAGCGTATAGATTTCTCTTTGTCTTTGGTAGTAATTATTAGCTGTCTCGGCGGGTAAATGCAGGCAGAAACAAAGGCAGCAAGGGTTGTAAAACCTTTTATCTCGATCAGGCCGCATTATTTGATAAGGTGCTAAGCTAATAGCAACGCATGTCAAATTGTGTTTAGACAGATCAAGGGGCTGGGAACGGAGGGTGTATTTGTCTGCGGAAACCTGCACCTGGAAGGATAGAAAGAAAGCACGCTGATATTCGCAGCCCCGTGCAGAGTGCAGACAGCCCAGCTCTGGGGAGCCCAGCACAGAGACACCCTGGAAAGGGGCAAAACAAGAGGCTGAGAGGGGAGAGAGAGGGCCTGTCCTGTGCTCGCTCCCACTCAAGCCTTTGCCCTGAGGACCACAGGTCCTCACAGGGTCAGCAGCAAAGGTGGGATTTGAATCCGGGTTTCCAGGCTCTCTTACCCCAAGCATTTATTAAGCCCCAAGTGTGTGAATCTGTGCTGTGTGTAACACTGACTCTTACAGACAGAGTCGCTACCCACAGGATGTAACATGGACCATACAGAATTAGTACTAAATCATGTACAGCCTCGAGATGAAGCCCACAAGGGCTGAAGAAGTCAAGGAAGGTTTCCTGGAGGAGGTGGGTTTCAACTGGACCTTGCAGGATGAGAAGGGTTTGGAACAAGAACCTCAGAAGAAACACCCGTCACGACCAAGCTCCAAATCCCCTACTGTGAACCCTCGGGTGGATATTCGGCTGTCTCCCTGAATCCTGCAGGCACTTCCTCCCGCCTGCCTTTACCAGTCCCTATGAGAGAGACTCACCCCACCTCCAAATGTCCAGAGAGCATCCATGGCTGGTGCCTCAGTGCCCTTTGTGGGCTGCAAAGTGCCATCAGAGAGAGACGAGAAGGGGAAGAGACAGATGCCACAAATGCTTACAAAGCCCTAGGAAAATGCATGCCTTTTGAACCAGTGGCTTTATGTCTAGAAACAGTCCCTCAGGCAAGAATCAAGGATGTGCACAGCAACTGAGCTACTAGGATGTCCACCACAGGTTTGTTTATAACAGCAAAAACTTGGAAACAACTTTTAATGTCCAAAAATGCAGGATGGGTTGAGAGTGTTATTTAGGACATTCACATGGAGCCATTAAAAAGCAACCACTGGGGCCGGCCCAGTGGCGCACTGGATAAGTGCGCCACTTGGGAAGCGTGGCGGCGCTCCCGCCCAAGGGTTTGGATCCCACATACAGACCGGTTTCCGCTCACTGGCTGAGCGAGGTGCAGGGGCAACACCGAGGGTTGCAATCCCGTTGCCGGTCCCTGGTCCGGTACGGGGGCAACACTGAGGGTTGCGATCCGTTGCCGGACACAGAAAAAGACAAAAGACAAAAAAAAAAAAAAAAAAAAAAAAAAAAAAAAAAAAAAAAAAA
>NW_007726508.1:449951-508048 GCF_000696425.1 Galeopterus variegatus
GCGGCCCCGGGTCCGGGGGGGGGGGAACCCTGGGGGGTGGGATCCGTTGCCGGACAAAAAAAAAAGAGAAAAAAAAAAAAAAAAAAAAAAAAAAAAAAGCAACCATTGCTCAGTCGTAGTTAGGGCTCTCCCTGGAGCAGATCCAGGATTCAAATGCAGGTGGACTCAACGGCTGGGAGGAGAGGGTAGAGGAGCGGGGATGTAAGACAAGGAAGACAGGCGGCCGGTAATGGGGGAATTTTCAAGCCAGCTACCACAGTGGGATTGGAGCCTGATCCCTCCAGAGAAAACTCAGGGACCAATGTCAAAGCCATCGTACCTGCAGAGTGAGGGAGCTGGGGTGTTTGTGCACCAATACCTTCAGTCATCAGTTGAGGACTGTTGGGAGAGAGGGACAGAGCATGGACTCCCCAGCACTTCCCGCCTGCCACAGGACAGCATCACAGGCTTCTGCAGCAAGAGAAAGCCCTCAGGCAACAGAGTGCAGGCGCCAGCAGGTGCAATGGGACTGGCAGTGCACTGAAGTAGCAGGGCCAAGCGGAGGTGGGCAGGGCACTGCACTGCTCGTTGCAATCTGTGTTTCCTTCACTGCAGCCTCCATTGGGAGAAGCCAGGCCAAACGAAGACAAACTCGTTTCTTTACTTCTGACATACTAATGGGCACTAGTGGATTTCTAAGAGCGTTTCAGCAAATCTGTTTGACTATACACTGAATGTATTCGACTGTGCACCTGCCCTGACTTTTTTCTCCTTAGGTACACTTACTACTTAGGTCTCACTGCACACCAGTACTATCCAGGGCACAGTTTGGGAGATGCTGTCACAGCTGCTTTCTCATCAGCGTGGAGAAGTGGAGAAAGGCAGGTTCTATGGCAGCTGATCCAAGGTGTTCCTGTTTTCTCAATTCATGTAAAAAGAAAGTGACCACCAAATTCTCTTCTCTGTTTTGACCCTAGAAAAAGCTTTTTTACTCAAGCAGACATGTGCAAGAGCATTGAATGCAGCATTGCAATTGCAGATAATAATAATAATAATATTAAGTGGAAGCAATTGAAAAGTCTATCATAAGGGGAATGGCTGAATAAACTGTGATGTATCCATCCTAAGGAATTCTACTTGGAGGTTAGAATAAATGAGTTAGAGCTCTAGGTACTGACAACGATAGGGCCCCAAGACTAATAGTGAGGTGACAAAAATCAGAGTGTAGAACAATACATACAGTATGATACCATTTCTGTTGGAAAAGAAACATCCAAACACGATAAAAATAAAACCATGTATCTCTGTATGTACAGATATAAATGTGTGTGCACACCTAAACAAAGATCAGGAACGATATACATAAAAGCTGTAATCGTGATCACCTCTGCTGATAGGGGAGCCCGGGCTGGGGGGGGGCAGAGGAGACTTTAGCGTGATCTGTATTGTTTGAATTTTTCTAACAAGAATGTGTTCCTATATTACATGTGCAGTTAAAAATAAGTGAAAATGTTTTAAAGAAGAAAAAGGAAAAGCCTAGTGGTATATCCACCAAAATACCAAAATATTTACAGGGTTTATCTCTGAGTGCTGGGATTATGGGTGTTTTTAATTTTCTTCTGTTTGCTTATCTGTATTTTTAAATTTTCTACAAAGAGTATGCGTTGTTTTTGTCATAAAAGGGAAAAAACAAAAAGTAATTATTAATTGAATATCCAGTACACAACCTCCTCCCCTCCCGAGCCTTCTTAAACTTCGACTTCAGGCTTCCTAGACGTTACATCCTGAATTGATGCCTCAAGGACAGAGGGGCTGACTCTCCTGAGGACCAACTGTGTCATTCTCTGTCTGGGTGACCTAAGGCCCCTTGATGCCCTCTCTGGGCCCGAGTTTCCTCCCATACCCAGCAGGAACCTTAAGATCTGTCCTGTCTTCCCACTGTGGCTAGAAGTCCCCAGGAGATGCTAGCCAGCCTGAGGGTGTAGAGCCCCGTGCCTGCATGCAGGTCACAATTCTGATGGTCAGTGGAAGGCAGAGCCTGACCAGGTGCCATCACAGCTAGCCAAGTCCAAGGACCCCAGACCCTGTCTAGGAGGCTGCGGGTCAGTTCCAGGGAGCTTGCTGGAATTCAAAGACAAGCTGCTGAGAGAAACGTGCAGGATGCAGATCAGACACGTGAGCAGCACCCGGGCGGAGGAACCGTGTCTCCCTCCAAGCAGGGCTCCGAGTGTCAGATTTTCCACTCTGTTTCTCTGTAACATGTTCTGCTCATCCCTGTGCTAAAAATAGCTGTGGCGCATGAGGGAGCAGCCCCAGAGTGGCTCCAGGAGCCTTGGGGCCGGCTTGGCACGTCAGCCTCCCTTCATCTGGGTGGCAGCCCCCACCTCTGCAGCTGGGGCCTGTCCTCACCACACAAACCCCTCTCCACCTTCCTCTCCCACCCTCACTGCTGTCTGCACATTCTTCTTCCCCTCGTGACCTGGAAATCACGGACAAGGAAAAACCCAAAAGAGGTCATCTCATCCACCCCCTGCGAGGGCACAGCCACCCCTAACATTTTCAGGACAATAGAGAAAGTCCCCTAAGTCTAAGACCCGTCCCTGAAATGTAATCTTTCAAATGGCCACAGTCTTAGCTACTTGGAAAATCATTCCCTGAGTCTAGCTAGGATCTCTGCTGATACAGCCAAAGTTCAGTTCTTACTGTGGAGTTGCTGATCACACATTCAAATCAAACAGAGCACGGGGCAGATGTGTGGACCCCTGGCATCTGCTCTCCCAAGAGCCTGGGACTCCCACGCCCAAGCCAGGAGTCATGCGCCCTTCCCACCTCAGGGTGAGACTCCAGCGCACCGCACCTGTTGGCAGGAATCAAAACGACTTTCCCTCCTCGACTATTCCCTGGTACCCGCGGCCCCAACCCAGCCACGAGGACACATTGAACATGCATCTGTACCAGGCCTAGGGGATGGCAGGACAGCAGGAGGCCTGAGATACCACCTCTTCCCTCAAAGAGCTCTGTGCCAAGCCTGGAAAGGAAACTCAGGCTGTGTCCAAGCAATCACAGAGAGAGACGTGGCCATCTGCACGGCCGAGGGGGGCATGGGTCAGGGTGTCCTGAAGCTGGTATCTGAGCTAAGTGGGGAGAGCTGGAGGTCCAAGTGAAGACAGCGAGGGGGGGGGGGGCCGTGGGCTCTGTGGGCACCAGGGAGTGCTGAGGACAAGGACTCTTCGGGGACTGGAGGGAGATAAAACTGAAAACGGAGCTGAGATCCTATTATGAAGCCCTTTCTTAAACGCCAAGAGTAGAGATTTGGACTTCACTCTATAGGCCACATTTCTTAAAGAATATTCTACAAGGGGATGTTAAAAGTGATTTTGTGAAGCAAAGGGGGGGGGCACATCATTAAATTTGGCAACCGAGAAGGGACGAAGGAAGCCACGTTTCCTAGACCACTTGACCATGAACCCTTTCCGTGCCAGGCGGAGCTCCTGAGGGACTGGCGCTCCAGTGGACACGATCTCTAGTGGACACGCTCTGGGAAAAGCCTCTGAGCGTGGGTGGGAGACATGGAAGGGTTTTGAGAAAGGCAGGAACAAAGGAAGCCCATCATATTAAGATGTTGGTCTGGAAGCTTGTGCAGGCCCCACCGGGAGGTGGAAGCGGCTGCAGCAGTGGGGCAGGCACTGGGTGAGGGGGTAAAGTAGGCGGGCAGGGCAGACCCAGAGGAGGGGCAGTGGCAGGGCTCAGGACAGGTTGAGGGACCTTGCGCTGGGGCAGATGGTCCCAAGAGGAGTCACGTAGGACCACGTGCCTTCTCCGAGCCCCATATCCTCTCCTGCAGGATGCGGTGGCAGCCCCTCACCAGCATTGAAAGGACCCGGGCGTCTGCATGGGTGGAAGAGTCTGGAAAGCTGGAAAATGTCTGGAGCTCTTCCATCACCACGTGCAGGAGCAGGAGCTGGGGGTGGAGTGGTCGGGTATAGGACAGGAAGACCAGTGACGGACTCAGGAGAGAGCAGCGCAAGTCTGGGAGGCCTCAGCAGGTGCAGCCCAGCACTTGGAGGAGGACAGCAATGGCCCCTCTGATTCCTCTCTGTATTGTGTCCTCCTCCCAGACCCTTCTCCTGACAGTGCAGAGCCTCAGAGGGAACAGAGTGTGGAAGATGGAGGGAGAATCCTGGTCTTCCAGGCTTGACTCTGGCATTTCCAAGCTGTGTAGCCCTGAGCCAGCACTGGACTTCTCTGAGCCTCAGTTTCCTCATCTGTGAGGGGAAGAGAAGGATGATGACAGTATGACACACTTGAGGTCTTGCTGCGTGCCAGGCCTGGCTCCGCACGCTTCGCAGCTGGGCGGGGCGGGCAGTATTATCACCATTCCTGCTTCACACACGTAGAAACTGACGTGCTGAGAAACGAAGGGAGTCGCCCAAGGTCACACAGTGAGTGACGAAGACAGGACCGACCAACCACAGGTGGCAGGGAGAGGACTGGGTGACTGATGGAAAGGAGACATTCTGGAGACTGGCACGTGTTCACCATCTTACAATGCCATTAGGATGCTGTGGCACTTACATTTTCCAAAGATTTCGGCCGTATGACCTTGCTCTCCTCCATGAAGATGTGGGTTCTGTTTCTCTGCCCTCTTGAATCCGGATGGGCCCATGATGGCTTTGCCAGTAGAATACAGAGGAAGTGACTCTGTGCCAGTCCAAGGCATAGCCATTATCTAGCCCGACGGCCTCCACTTTCTGCATCCTTGGAACCAACTGCTAGGTCAAAAGTGCCACCATCCTGAGCCCACCCTGCTGGGAGAGGCCCTGGAGGGTGAGAGGCTACAGAGAGAGAGGGGCCAAGGACCCTGAAGGGCCAGACATGGGAGTCAAGAAGCCAGCCTACTGATGACTGCCAGCCCTAGCCAACCACACGAGAGACCCCACGTGAGCCCAGGCAACCCGAGACCAGGCTGTGAAAATAGTAAGTTGTTCTGGACACTTAGTTTTGGGTGGTTGTTACACATCAGTGGAGAACCAGACGGATGTCTCCCTCCCTCCACTGTCAGCTTTAAGACAGGTCACCACAAAGAGAGGAGGAAGAGGACAGAAGAGGAATGGGGTCAAGATTACAGGGAGCTAAGGGACAGAGCTGCCCCTGCTCTTTGCCTCTGGCCCACAAAACAGGAGCCCTGGGTGCCAGGCCCCGACTTGCTCTGGGGCCCCTATGGGCTGCCCTCTTGTCTCTTGTTAAGTGAAGAGCTGGAGTCAACGACCCCTGAGGTCGGTTCCAGCCCTTGCATTCTGGGTCTCCTTTGTGGGTGTCATTCCAGCCCTGGTTCTGTCCAGCACTGCCATGACATTCTGGGGCTGGGCAGACCCAAGACCCTTGGGACATCTCCACATCCAGGCCTCCATGCCCCTGGAGAGTACAACACTGCCAGCCTGGTGGTCTGGCAAGCCCAGTCCAACCAGCCAGTGAAGCCAGACTGCAGGAGGCTGCACCTGCAACCCTCACACAGACACATAGTGGCTCTAACCCTGTGCCTGCACCAGGCCAGGCCCTTTACACAGAGGAGAGGCAGATATTGTTATTATCTCGTTTTTCAGATAAAGAATCTGAGGCTCAGAGACATTAAGCAGCTAAGTCAAAATCACACGGCTGTAAGCATGAAGCCAGAATTTAAACTCGGAGGCCTGATTCCGTAGTTTTCCCTCTTAGCCTCTATGCTACTCTGCTGCCAGTGAGCACATGTGCAGACACAAATACATCAGCCTGTGCTCCCCACACAGCCTGACTCCTGCGCCTACACGCTTGCACACTCGCAGCTGCACGCGTGCATAGGCACAGACCCGTGAGCCTGACATCAGTGGTGCACACGAATAGATACACCTCACACTGCTACACGCTGGTCCATCCCAGAAACCCACATTCACATGGTTTCACACAAACACTCCCATGGCATGCATCTAGATCATTGTGACACATAGACACAAACACCCATGGCCTTGACGTGCACATGCGCACACACACCCATACTCCAGCCCCCAGGTTCACGTGCAGCCATCCACACACATATACATCCTCATCACACACACACACACACACACACACACACACACACACACACACACACTGCATCTTGTTTAATGATGCCCGGGAAATGAGAGTCATTATTTTTATTTAAAAAAAAAAAAAAAAAACAGGTCTTAAATGCCAATAGATTCCAGTGTGTTTGTCAGCATTCAGAGGTTTCACAAGCAAAAGTCGCCCAACAGTGCCACCTGCCGAAGGCTGGCTACTCTCGATCCTATCTCTCTCTCCCCCCTCCTGTCCTTAGTAGAGGGAGACCTTCCTCAGTTTCCCCCAAAGTGCTCAGGACTTGAGGGCTGGGTGGGGGAAGGTGGATGGGCGTGGGTGCAGATGGGCAGAAGAAAAGAGGTGCTGAGGGTGGGGGAAACGTGGAGAAGGGCAGGGGAGGCCGACTTCCAGACCCAGGCAAGGAGAGGAAGATGAGGGGGAAGGTGCGGGGACGGTCCCACAGGGGGACAGAAGGCGGTCCAGGGAGCAGAAGGAGGACAGTGGATGGATCCTAGGGACTGTGATGAAGAGGAGGGAGAGTCAGGAGATGGGGAGAGGATCTGATGACTGTCCGGCTCTGACCCCACCCCCGAGGAAAGAGAGACACTTGAACAGCGAACGCCTCCCAGCTGCGCCCCAGTCCTCCCTCGCCGTTCTCAGTGATCCTGGGAAGCCCGGCCCACAGCGCTCCTAGCACAGCTCATCTGTGGGGACGCCAGGGGCAATGCTGCTCTCACCCACTCAGGAACCACCTTCTGGGGCTCAGGCAGGTCAGAACCAGACAATCATCAGGCCCAGAGAAGACCACAGACCCTCAACTCATGGGACATGTGTTCTAAAAGATCGCACAGATCCCTTCATGTGGGGACCAGCGAACAAAGAAGGGTGGGTATGCTGGGGTGAAGCAGAGGGTCCAGGCACAGGGGAGGAGAACCCCAGACCTCCCAGGCCAGCCTCCTGTGCCAACGCGCTGGCACTGACAGGAACCAACCCCTGGAGACCCTGAGGCCTGGGCTGCCTAGAGGGTGGCCACCTTGGGGGCTTGCCTTTCTTGGGGCCTAATCTCTGGTCCTTCCCTCTTCCAAGGGGACACTCCCTCTGACAGAAGGGCCCTGGCAGGGAAAGTCTTGGATCTTAGATAATTTTCTTTGTTATGCAGCCCCATGATGTGTCCCATAGCTCAGCCTAGACACAAGAAGACACCTCCCTCACCTTTGTGGAAGTGCATAGGGCATCCCCCGTCCTCCCCTTTCCCTCCTCTCCTCCCTCCCCCTTCCCCCCACCCCCGCTGCAGAAAGCCCACTGACTACACAAGGCAGAGCAGGTGCTGGCTTGTGTCTAATTTGCATATGGTTTGCATATTCTTTCTGACTTCTCAAAATACCAGGAAACTATCCTCCAGCCCCCATCCTGTAACTTCTTGGCATTTACAGTCCCTCCTGTCTTACACAGGGCATTTCAGTGCTGTGGACTTCCATTTGCTTAGCTAGAAAAGGGCTTCAATTGTAAATCAAACAGAATCTAAACTCCTTAAAAGAGGCATCCTGGCTCCAACCTGCCTGCTCTGCTCCAGGCCAGACCACACACCCACTCGCTGAAAATACCCTGATCTTTTCTGTGCCGGCGAGAGTCGGCTGATGCTGTTCCTTCTGCCTGTAAGGCCCTTTTTTCTCCATCTCTACCTGAAAAACTCCTAATGTGCCTTCATGACCCAGTTCAAATGGACCTTCTGCAAAGCTTCGCCACTCCAGCACCTCCAGTCTGATTATTGCCTCTCAGTGGGTACCAGCACTTAGGCTCATTAATGGCCAACAATTGAAGGGGAGAATTATCACACCACAAAATTGTATTATCCAGCACATGACTTTTCCATTAGACTGTGAATTCATTGAGGGCAGGGTCCATTATGGGGGTAAGGTAAGGGGTGCCTCTATCACTGCACAGCCCACAGCTCCTAGCTCTGGGAAGATTGTTTGATGAATGAATGGATGGATGCATGGATGGATGGATGCCTGGATGGGTGGATGGATGCATGGATGGGTGGATGGTGATTGATCGGTTGATTGATTGATTTCCTCTAAGGGTCTTTCTACTCAAATGTTCTGTGATTTTTCCCTCCTTAATGGCTAGCTCACTCAGATTGTGTTAAATAGTGGTCATATTTCACCCAGTGCTTTACAACTTGAAGTATCATGGAGCAGAGGGTCCTTGAGCACCCAGCTCCATATGGACCCCCGTCTGCTTTTGAGCTTCACACACAAAACCCCCAGTCAGGGTTTATAACTCCAGGGGGGGCCTTGGGCCCATAGGTGAGTGAGGCAAAGGGGCCAGAACTGCTGTTTAAGAAGCAAATAACCAAGCGGGAAAATTTACAGTCAGATAATTGGCAACTCTGGTGCACAGTCAAATGTAGTAAATTAAGTGTTTTCCTGTAAATCAAGTTTATGATTTGCACTGGAGATGTAATTGTTAAAACTGTTCATTTTACCCACAAATAGCAGTTGAAAGAAACCAATTTAGGAGTGACAGATTGGTTTTGATTCTAAATGTAGTGCTAAAACAGTTAATTTTAATAACATCCATTGGACAGGAGTCTGCTTGTTACTTAATATCACAGTCAACCATTTGAAAACTGCACGTCCAGCCACTGCTGCTTCCTCTAGAAATTAGTCCCGTCTTCCCCTGAATGGAGGCGTTTCTCAGCAGGGAGCAGCGCATCCACTCAGAAGGGCTTTCCTCGTTCACGAGGTTGTGGACCTGCACGCTGGGGAAGCAAGGCCACGGGCAAGTCAGCTGTCAGCTAAAACAGAGGGGACAGGTCCTGGAATGTTGGGGCCCAAAGGAGCCCTTCCCAACGTAGAAACGCCCTCGATGGCCAAGGGGATCACAGGCCACAGCCTCTGCCTTCACACACCTCCACGGACAGGCCGCTCGCTCGCTCGCTTGCCTGACCCTTTCCCCTGGGGCATCTGTCTAGCTCTGCTCTCTAAAACTGAAGATGTCAACTCCATCAGCCATGGCCCTGCCCTGCAGTTAACTGCAAGACAGTCTGCACGTCTCTGTCTCTCCTAAATGGCATCTTTCCTTCTTTAGGTTAAACCTGCCCATGCCTCTCACCCCCCCACTTGAGGGAAAGAGTGGCCGTGTGGAGTACAGGAAAGACTGGGACACCAATGGCCGTGCATTGGGTAATTCTGGAGTGAGCAGGACAGGTCTTATCTTCCAGACTTGTCACCTCCTCCTTAGCACACACTCCAGCCTGTCAACATTCAACCTGAGTTTGGGGCGTCCAAGACTGGACCCACTGGTTTGGTCCTACACCAACGTGGGTCCTGTCATGGTGGGCTCCAGCTCCCGGGACCGGGAAGTCATTGAATTAAGGGAGCTCATGAACTCTTTCAGCAGCTCACTCTGACCCTCGGTGGGCTCCCAGCTCTGCTCTGAAAAAGTCACAGCTTCCTAAACTGTAGCCTGCATCAGAATCACCTGGACGGCTTATAACACAGATTGCTGGGCCCCACCCCCAGGGATTCTGATTCAGCAGGTCTGGGCAGAGCCAGGGAATCTGCATTTCTAACAAGCTCTCAGGTGGTACCGATGCTCCTAGCCCACAAACCTAACTGTGGATTACCACTGATGTAGAAGATCTGTATTACCACCACCCCACCAGGACAGACAAGGATGCAGAAAGGCAGGAAGGAGCGCAAACAGCCCCTGAACACCCACAATGTGTCAGCAACACAGCCTCCTGGGCCTTACTCTCAGGCCCACTCTGGGAGACCGATCCTTTCCCAAGATGTTCCTGGGGGACTCCAGACGCCCAACAAGGGAGATGCACAAATCAGCCCATTTGCGCAGGATTCATTCAGTTAATTTCAAGAAGCATTAAAAAGGAAATCTTTTGAAAAGAAAGAGAGAGAGGGAGGGAGGGAGGGAGGAAGGAAGGAAGGAATTAAGGATGGAAGGAAGGAAGGAAAGAAAGAAAGCAGGAAGGAAAGAATGCAGGAAAGAAGGATGAAAGGAAGAAGAAGGAAAGGAGGAAGATTAAAAATAAGATATTAGCAGACAGGCTACAGACAATTGAAACGATGCCAAATTGAGGGATATTGTCTTTGCTACTGCTCAGACCAAAGTTGGTAGCTTTCCAGGCCTCATATCTCCTCATCTATCTCCTCTAGGTGGTAAGCTCTGAGAAGATGGGGTCCAACCCCTATTGCAGAATATGGTAAAGAATGTGCTAGCGGTTTGAAGAATGAAAAAAAATGGGTTGCAAGTGAACAAAACCTAGTATATTGGCTTAAAGAAACAGCTTTCATGACCACCACTTGGAGGAATGGTTCTTCTGGAGCCTTGGTGATCGCTTGTAGAGTCTATTATAAAGGGAAACCTAAATCACATTTATGGCTCATAGTGTACGGCAAATGTAGGTATTAAAATTGTTCCTTTTAAATGATAAACACCCGCTGAAATAGCGCAATAGAGCCACATCAGAGACTGTTTTCACCCAAAACAAACTGAGTCAGGAAAGGCAGTAAACAGGGAATTGGACCTCAGTCCTCACAACCGCCTTTACCACAAGTGGGGAGGGGGCAGCGGAGAGGAACCAGCACGTGGGACCCGTGTGTTTGTGGCGACTCCCACCACCTTGCTTGGCTCAGTTGTCTCCAAGACCTAAGGGAAATCATGTCTCCCCAAAGGCACACGGCTCTTTGTGCGGTAGGTATTTTTGCTTTCTCTCCTGATTTCAGACAGCAGGGCCTCCATGTTACTGTGCAAATCACAAGTGTGGTTTTGCTTTGGAGAGAGAAGTAATGAAAAAAATAGTTAATCGCCCATTCATAATCTCTTAAACATTATTTTTAAGCTGATAGTAGCAAAACAAAATGCAATCTTTCTAACGTCTTCAAGCAATTACTTGTCATTTTCCTGGTTTTCATAATGAAAGGAAATTAGGTTGGGGGTGGATTGGAGGGACAAACTCCTGACTTTGAATTTTGGAAAGATGAAGGACAGACAAAGTAAATCCTGCCTGGGTTTTCCCCACTCACCCACACCCAAATACAATATAATGTGGAGTCTAACATTTTACCTGAGCTTAGTTGAGCAAACCTGCCTCTGCCACCCCCAGAAGGAATTTGGGGGACATGTCCACCTCTCTTCCCACACCAACAAGTCTCAGTAAATGAGTCACAACTAGAATCCAACATTAGCTCCTCTGAGCATCCATAGTAAGGAGTTAATTCATCTTGGATAGATGGATGGATGGGTGGATGGATGGGTGGGTGGGTGTATGGGTAGATGGATAGATGGATGCATGCATGGATGGGAGGATGCATGGACAGGTGGACAGGTGGATGTGTGGACAGGTGGACGGCTGGATGGGTGGATGGGTGGATGCATGGATGGGTGAAAGAGTGGGTACATGGATGGGTGGATGAATGAAAATAACCATTGTTGCTTGAGACTTCTTCCATGCTGAGATAAGACTTCTCAAACTCTCACTGTGGAAGGACCAGTTTTTAAATTTCTAGTCAATTTATTTTCAGTCTGTTATAGACACTTTTGTGACAGTAATGTCAATTTGCTATACAAATTTCTAATTCATACTCTCAATTTCTGTCGTGAACTATCTGAGAAAAGCACTGGTCCAGGCCACACTTGGAGCAGAACTGTGCCCATGCACATCACCCAGTTCATCCACAGCTCCTGCAGCCACTCTCTGAGACGGGTGCTTTTATACCCATTTTCCAGATGGGGAACCTAAGGCCCGGAGAGGGTTAACGAGTTGCCCAGGGTCCAAAGCCGATGGCTCTGGAGCTATGCCTTAAACCTAGATCTCTTGGGCCCCAAACCTTGTATTTTCCTGATGCTGGCTTCCAGGGGCAGTCTTAAAATTGAGGAGCAGAGGGATGCCTTCCCGGTTAGAACCTAGGGAAGGCTCCTCTAAGCGAGGAGGGGAGGGATAATGCCCGTGGCAGGAGGCCACGAAACCAGAGAGGGAGCTGGAGCTGGACAGGGAAAGGGGATGGGGAAGCCTGGCCCAAGGCCAGCCTGGTGGCGGCTCTCCCTGGGAAGCTCTTGGTCCAGCGCACAGTGAGGAGAAAAGTCGGGCACCCCAGTCTTTCCCTGTGCCTTGATCTTCACCCTAAAGCCTGGGATTCCCATTCTGAAACCCGTGGAGCAGTGGTTGGCATTTTAAAAAAATGTAAATCTGCCAAAAGACACTCCCATCAGGGTATTTCTTTCTTAAAAGAGTTTAAGAGAGTAGAGGGGTCAGAGCGACCCACGTGTCCTGCTGCGCTGCTTCTGTGAAGCTTTGAGCTCCAAGGACTGAGGGCGCAGGGCTGCGCATTCAGAGAGGCCCGGGAGGAAAGGAAGGATCAGAGGGGGCCACGCCAGCTGCCCCTGCCCGGCCCAGCCAGGCTCTGCGGGAGGGAGCAGGGCTCACGTGGAGATGCCAGGCCTCCAGCAAGGCCCCCACACAAAATCAGGCATGGAAAAGACAGTGAAAACCTCACTGTGTCTCCTGGAGACCCACCCAGCTCTGTCATTCAAAGATTCTTCAGGGAGGAGCCTCAGAGACCCTGAAAGCAGGGCTTTCCATTCCCCCAGCTCACCCCCTAGACAACTGTCCCCATCTGAAGGTCCAGAAACTTCGCCAGCTGTCTAAACTTAAGAGTGGTTCAGCTAATATGAAGCGAGGGCCCCTGACCCAGCTCTGTGCCAGGGGTGGGTGAGACGTGGGTACCTTGACAGAGGGAAGCCCAGGGGTATGGGTACCCAGAGGAGGGAGCCTAACCAAGCTGAGGAGGGTGGTCAGGGAAGGCTTCCTGGAGGAAGAAGGCCTCCGCAGGCAGAGGAGGCAGTTTCCGGGCAAACCCACACACCCCGTCACCACCACCACTACCACAACAGTAGCTTTGAAAGAAAGTCTCATTTGTCTTCTCCTGGTGAAGAGGAAGAGATGAGTTTTCATAGTTTCCTGGAGCTGGAGTCCAAGTCCTTCCCTTCCCAGGTAAGGAAACTGAGGCTCAGAGAGGTGAGGTGCTGTATGCGAGGTCT
This sequence comes from Galeopterus variegatus, assembly GCF_000696425.1. Classification (NCBI taxonomy): domain Eukaryota; kingdom Metazoa; phylum Chordata; class Mammalia; order Dermoptera; family Cynocephalidae; genus Galeopterus; species Galeopterus variegatus. The sequence continues at coordinate 463,068 of NW_007726508.1, forward strand.
CACATGGCAACAAGGGGGGGCAGGAGCTCCTCCGGCTCCCAGGCCAGCTCCTTCCTGCCACCCGCTGCTGTGACTCGAGCTGTGCTTCCCCAGCTGGTACTGCCCTGCAGAAAGAAGAGAGAGGCCTCTGGAGGGCACAGAGGCTCAGCCGCTCCCACCGCTGCCTGTTCCCGTTCCCTGGAGAGATGGGAGGAGCCAGTCACACTTGCCAGTGAGACGCAGGAGGCAGAGCACAAGCGGTGGTCACAATGCTAAGGTCCCGCGTGGTAAGCGCCAGCTCTGCTGCTCCAACACCCCTGCCACTCACCTGCCCCCTCCCCAGAACCACACTGGGGTGCAGAAGGGCCCTGCCTCCCCCGGGCTCTCCTTGCCTTCTGGATGCATGCACACCTCCACCCCAGAACCTGGCTGCCCGCAGCTGACCCTTAACCAGCCCGATCTCACCACCTTCAGACAGTGACTCGCACGACCCTGCCCCCTGCCAGGCAGGTGCTGTTAGCATCCCCATTGCACAGAGGGGGACTGAAGGCTCAGAGAGGTGAGATCACTTGCCCCAGGCCACAGAGCCGGTGAGTGGCAGAGCTGGGAATTGAGCCCAGGCAATCTCCCTGCTTAGCCTGGGCTCTCTGGTCACCTTGCTGGGCTGGCAGGTAAAGGTCCTGGCCCAAGTACCTGCTTCCATCAGGGGAACCAAGGCAGGGAGAGATATCACAGTTGTGCCAGGGGCAGAGAGAGAGAAGCCGAGGCCCCTGGAGTCGTAGGGGAGGGAGCAGATGAACCCAGTGGACGGAGGGCCTGTACCAAAGGGTACATGGCCCTAGAGGGGCACCCAGAGGAAGAAGCATTCAATCTAGAGGGATTCTGAGAAGCAGGGCAGGCCACCGTGGGTGAGCAGGTATGTCTGCCATGCACAGCGATGGCGGGAGGGTTTTCCAGGCAGAATGAACAGTAAAGGATCAGAGATGGACGTTCCAGCTACACAAAATGCTTTATCTTTGGTGCTGTTGGTGCCAGGATGGGGGCAATGACACTGGAAAGGTAATGAAAGTAATGCCCACACTTCCAGATCAGTTGCACGCCAGGCACTGTGCCAGGCGCAGGCACAGGCCTCACCGCAGACTAGCAGGGAGGTTGGATTCTCACCCCATCTCACAGGGGAGGAGCCCAAGGCTCACACAGGTGAGTGGCTCCCCCTCAGGTGGTCACACCCTGGCCAGTGGGGAGGAGGATCTGGATCCAGGCAGTCGGGCTCCAGATCCTGCCATCTTTACCACCACATTGCCCCACTCCCACACCAAAAGCAGCACTGGAGGACATAGGTTGCAGGTGCGGAAACTGAGGCACAGAGGGGAGGAAGGGACTGGCACAAGGGCACAAGGCCAACATGTGGCAGTGTCAGGACTCAGCCCCTGGTAAGGGGCTCCCACTTTGGGAAAAAAAGATAGGGGTCCCTAGAGGCCCTATTGTGGCCCATGTGCCTGTGTGAGGGGACAGCAATAGTGTGGGAAGGGGGCTGACTACAGGTGTCATTCGTGAGGACCATGATGAGTGAGGTAACACACTCAGGCTTGAAAAGATGATTCCATTGCTGCAAAACATTCCTGAGAGGGAGAAGAGTGGTGTCCCAGAGCCCCACGTCGGGCAAGGCAGCTGTGTACCGTTCATTCCGCCGACATGTTCTGCGGCCCAGCAGCTGTGCAGCGTTGTCTAAGCCCTTGCCCTCTCTGGGCTCCATGAAACAGCTGGGCCAGATCATCTCATTAATGCAAACATACCTGCGTCACTCATTCATTCATTCATTCGTTCATTCATCAAGGGCAATACAGACCATAAGACCCAGGCCCTGCTCTCGAGATGCTCCATGTTCCCTTCCAGCCCCAAGATTCTCGGTTTCCAGGGCAGTGAATACAGCCAAGCCTGGGGGTCCAGAAACCTGGCTCCCAGTTCTGATTGTCCCTGACTTTCCACATGACCTTATACATTCATGCATTCAACAAACATTTACTGCACGCCTATTTTATGCCAGACACTGTCCTGGGCCCTGGGGCAAGCATCAGTCCACAGAACAGTCATGGCTCCTGCCTTGCTAGAGCTTATGGCTGAGCAGTGAGACAGACTATAAGGAAATAAACAAGTAACCTCCCCTGAACCTCAGTTTCCCCAACCTTATACTGAGACAATAACAACGCCTACCAATGAGGCATGTACTATGTAGCAGAACAAGGTGACACCAGAAGCCAAGAGACCCTCTGTGCCTCTGACTTGATATGTGACCTTGAGAAAGTCCCTTTGCTTCTCTGGGCCTCAGTTTTCTTATCTGGGAAGTGTGGATGTTGCACTTTCAAATCCAGCTAAAAAAGATGTTACCTATTCTCCATCACCTGAGAGCACACCATCCACAAGCTCTTTCAAGGATCCCCAACCCTCCAGCCTCATCTCAGCTGCTCCTCTGTGACCTCCAAATGCTCGCCACTCCCTACAATCTTTCCTGCCTCAGGACATTTGCACATGCTAGTTCTTCCAGCCAAAATGCCCATTCCCCAGCCCTTTGCTGTGCCTGGATGATCCTTTAAGGTTCGGCTCCATTGTCACCTCTTCAGTTAACTTTCCCAGCCCCCGTTTACCCCAGAAAGAGCTTCCTCCCCTGTAGTTGGTTGGTTGGTTTTTACTTATTTTGAAATAAAAGTAAAAAATGCCTTGAATAAAAATTTTGAGTTGTTCATAAAGATATAAAATAAAAAGACTTGCCTTTGACACTAACCTCCTTCACCACCAAAACTAGCCTGTTAACATTGTGTGTGTTCTTTTAGAAAATAAAAATAATTTATATATGCGTATTCAGTAATAATAATAGCTAATGAGGACTTACTCTGGGCCCAGCCCTGTTCACACTTAATATATATTAACACATTGAATCTTCAGAACAACTCTATGATGAGATGCTATTATTAGTATATTTATAATCTAGTTAACTAAACCCAGAGAGGTTAAGTGACTTGCCTAAGTCACACAGCTGGTAAATAGCAGAGCCGGGCTTCACACAAGGCGGGTGTGCCAGAGGCCATGCTTTCAACCATCCTTCTCTACACACAAATGTGTTCATATACACATTTCTTTGCTCCCTGCTGCATTTTGCTGAAAATGCATCTCTGAATCTGTTCATATCAGCACAAAAACATCTACTCTGTGCTCTTCTACAGCCACCTGGCACAGAAGCACCGCATCTTATATACTCAGCGCCCCCGTGGACATTTCGGTGGTTTCTAGTTGCTGTTATAATCAATTCTGTAAGTGCATCTGTACCTTGATGCACATTTGTAACACATCTGTGGAGTGTGGCCTCGGAACACCTGGGCCAAAGGGTGTGGGCTTTTCAAATGCTGATGAATGTGGCCAAATGGCGCTCTTGATGGTTGGGCAAGTCTGCACCCTCACCAAGGCTACTGTGCCCCCACTTCTAGGACACCCAAGTTAGGTGCTGGCCCATCAGTTCCCTTCCCAGATCTCAGCTCTCTCTGGCAGGGGCTAGGACTTGTCTCCTCTGGAACACCTGCAAGGAGCTGTGGAAATATTTGAAGGTAGGCCAGGGCCTTTTAGGGAGAGCCACCTTGCATCAGTCTCCTTGGCACCCATCATGTGCCTGTTTTTGGTGTATGGGAAGCAGACATTAAACCAGGGTTCTTGAGCTCAAGTGCCTGTCAGAGTCAGACAGGTGGAAAAAAGGAGTGATGTGGGCTAGACAAAGGTGACGCTGGGGACGATAGACACAGCTAGCGCCACCTGGCATCTGCCAGGCAAGAATGCAGGGCCCGTGAGCCAGACCTGGGTGTTTTGCCAGAAAGCCAGACACCTGGATTTTTAGGTGAATTTACCCTAACACTTAGCAGAACCTGGCACTTGAGGACTCCATATTTATGAAATGAATAAAGGAAAGAATAAATAACTCCAAAGCTCGAGTTCTTTCCTCTGCAGCTCAGTCTAGAAGAGAGTCCTAACTCTGCCAGCAGGAGAGCCACCCTGGACAGTGGGCAGGGAAAGGCATGGGCCCCCTGCCCTACAGTGCCCTCGGCTGTAGCAGCTCCCCATGGAGAGCTTTCCAGAAGCCACTCCCCTTCCCCTCACACCCCCACCATCGAATAGCTAGGAGATCCCTGGGGGCTGCGAGGGAGAAGACACCTCCCTGTCTGGCAAGGTCACTGTGGGATTTAAAATCAGCTTTGCTCAGCATATCCCACACCCTGACCGCCACTTGTGCCCAGGTCCCCTCCCTTTCTGAGCTCCTTCGCCACCCACCAGCAACTGTACAAGGACATAAATAAGTGAATTCAAAGAATCAGCCTCTAACTGTGGAGGGAAGTTCATCCTGTCTCCCTGCCCTACCTTCAGTAAGCTTCAAGAAAGCAAGGATCATACCTTACTCCAATGACGCATTAATAATCCAAAATTAATTAACAGTAAGTCCATGTGATTACTTTCCACAGTTCCATATTATGCATGATTAAGACTGCTGTGGGGTAGATGGTGGTGCTCCGACCTGGAAAGACGATAGGTTTTCTGACCTTTCCTCGAGTGTCATCACCCCAGGAAGCCTGGGGCAGAACGAGGTGGGCTTTCCAGGTGTGCCTTGCAAAGGTACAGCAAGAAGCCCCTGGGGCTGAGGGCACAGGAGTAGACAGAAGCAGGGCAAGCTGAGGCCAAGAAGGGGCACTTACAGTTTGGACACACTCCCAGAGAGAAGCGCCTAGGCTGGGAGCAGGAGCAGGTGCAGCCTGCAGAGCCTGAAGCCCAGCCTCCGTGGAACTCCGTGTTCACGGGCAATGCCTGCTGGTTTTCAGGGCCTCAGTTTCCCCACCTGTAAAGGGCGTATTTAGACTGACCGTGTAATTTATCATACAAACCAGGAAACTTTTCTATGTTTAGATTAAACCGTATAAAGTTGTTCTTTTGTCAATCAAAAATATTTGAATATTGGCAACACCGCTTGATCCAACCTAGAATAATTACTCCAGGACATTGGGCATAAATTGGGACTGTCCTGTGCAAACCGAGATGAGCTGTCACCCCATGCCTCACGACCACACCAGCAGCTTCTCCTCACTGGCTTGCAATGCAAAGCCCCTCCCGCCCCCAGCCCCTCTGTCATTAGGCTGAGGTATAAAGATTAAGTTAATGGTGGGCAGAGAAAATAAGCTTTGTTGGCAAATTGTCTCTGATATTTATTTTGAACATTAAAACGAATCATTCTGACTAAAGAGGGCTGTAGTGTACAGCCCATTAAAATGCATGCATTATGTATAACTCTCCCAGCTTCACCTCCAAGTATTATCAGCCTAAAAAGCAAACATGGTTTTTAAAGCCCCTTGTTTACGACATCCCATGACAGCTGATTAATGGCCACAGTTTCAAGATCTGAAAGCTTAGTAACCCAAGCTAGAAAATTCAATCTTATTCTAATATAGATGGGGCCAAGAGGGGAGCACAGCAAAATAGGACCGGGGCAGAGCTCTTTAGAAGGGACCCGCGCAGAGGGCGTAGCCATCAGAGCAGCACAAGTTGCAAGTTGCATCTCTCCTTGCTGTGGGGCATTGTACTCATTTCCTAGGGCTGCCCAACGAATTACCGCAAACTTGGTGGCTTAAAACAACAGAAATGTGTCCTCTCACAGGTCTGGAGGCTAGAAGTCTGACATCTGAGTGTCAGGAAGGCCACACTGCTTCTGAAATCTCTATGGGCAAACCCCTCCTTGCCTCTCCCAGTTTCTGGGTGGTGCGGGCACTCCTTGGCTGCTGCTGCAGAACCTTGCTCTCTGCTTCTGCCTTCCCCTCACCTTCCTTTTGTCTCTGGGTCTTTTCTGTCTCTGATGAGGACACTTGTCATTGGATTTAGGACCCAGCCTAATCCAGAATGCTCTCACCTTCCTTAATTGCTTCTGCAAAGACCCTTATGGCAAACAAGGTCACATTCTGAGGTTCCAGGTAGCCATATCTTGTGGAGGGACTTCAACTCACTGCAGGTCTCCTTCCCTGTCCCAGAGCATCCCCTCCTTTCCTTAGGAAGGTCTTGGGACCAGCCAGCCTGCAGATTCGACCAGATCCTGGGAAATGCCCCATCTGTCCACCTCAGTGCACCCTCACTGCCACCCCCAGCTCTGGATCTAGCGGCCTCCTCACTGGTCTCCCTGTGCCACTCCTAACCCTTCCAGTGCGTTCCCTCTATATGGCCCGTCTACTACTGTCGCTCCCCCTTTGGCCTTTCAAATCACTACCTTGGCATCCTATACTTCTCCTTCATAGCACCCATCACATTTCCAGTGCTTCATTAGTGGATTTTCCTGTCTTTCAACACAGAAATGTTAGAATGTTGTGGCTGGCCTGCCCGAAACCCTCCTGTAGCATTTACAGAAACTCCAACCACCTCACCTTCACCTGGCACAGCCCTGCGTGAAGGCTCACACCTTCCCACCCCAGCCTCCTCTCTTTCCATCCTTTCCGTCGATCACTTACTGGGCTCCAGCCACAGCAGTCTCCTCCTGTCCCTCCAAAATGCAAGCCTGTGCCTGCCTCAGGGCCTTTGCACATGCACCTTGTTCTACCTGAAATGCTCTTCCTCCAGGTCTTCCCCCTATGACCTATTTGTACCAAACAGGACTCAGTTCAAATGGGACACACACACACACACACACACACACACACACTCTCTCTCTCTCTCTCTCTCTCTCTCTCTCTCTCTCTCTCTCTCTCTCTCTCTGCTTAGGAGGCCCCTACATTCATTCACTCATTCATTTATTTTGCAAAAAAAAAAAAAAGGCTTTTTTGAGCACTTGTGATCCAGGCTCTATTCTGGCCCTGGAAGTACCATGGTGAGCAAGACGGTCTCTACCCTCAGAGAGCTGACATACTGGTGGAGATGCCCCCTTTCTGTGGATGCTTATCCTAAACCATCTCCACCAGAGCAGCAAAGTGCACCCCCTTTCTGAGTCTTGGTTTCCTTATCTGCCCAATGGCAGCAAGATCTGACCCATTGGCCTGGAAGCCCAGGGCCAACTGAGGGCCTGGGAAATGATTTCTGGAAGGGAGAGGCCCGTAGTGTCCCTGGTCTGTCCCCTCCCCTGATCTCCCTGCTGCTCCCTGACCGTGCCCACCCCCTCCTCTGCCCATGCCCTGCCGTACCACTAGCCGGCACTATGGGCTCTAGACAGATCTGAGCTCAACCTCAGGTCTGTGTGTGACCATGGAAAGTCAGTGAACCTCAGAAAGACTAAGTCTCCTTATCTGTAAGAGGAAGGTGATGACTGTCTACAGACCAGTATGGGAAGGATAAAGTGGGATATGCTTCATAAAGTCCGGGCCACTCTCCAGGCACCGGGCAATGTTTTGTCCCTCTGGAATGCCCTCACTCCTCCCACTGACTGCCTAACTCCTGTCCATCCCTCAAGGCCCAGGCCAAGTGCCCCTGTCCAGAAGTTCCCTGCCCCCTTTCCTAGAGCCCCTCTTATGCCCCACCCTCTATCCAAACTGCCCAAGCCTTTGGCCACTCTCAGTTTTCCTCTGGGGCACATTTGAGTCAGTGACCAGACCAGGCCTCAGGATCCCCCATCGTGCTCAATGCTGCTGGGCACACAATAGAGGCTCAGCAAGGATTGTGATGCACACTTGTTTGCTAAGTACCTACTCCCACCAGGCCCTGTGCCAGGTTCTGGGGACACAGCATAATGTGGTCCCCAAGTCAGAGGCACCCACAGTCTGGGAAGGACACAGACACACCGGCAAACCCTTCCCATGCAGAGGCATAAGCAGAAGCATAGCATATGGGAGAAATCAGGAGGCCTTCCTGGAGGAGCTGGGCTTTCAATGATCCACCCTTCCTGGTCGAGTGAAAACATTCATTGAACAAGTATGTTCCTGGAAAGGTTCATAGGGATTAGCATCCCCACTGGCATCTACTGTCAGTCCACTAGTCTAAATCCTGATTTATGATGACTTCTTAATTGGCAATGGCTGGCTTCTGGTTGTCTGGTCTCTGGTTCTTGATCGTATAATTAAAGATTTATAAACCAATACACAATGAGAATGGAATTAGAGACTGTTTACTTCAGGGACCCCTTGATGTGGGTGGAAGGGTGGCTGACCTCAATCACCCCTTCCTTACTAGGTTTGTTTTGAAAGACCAGAATGTATTGCTTATAAATTTTCCAAAACATTCAAAAGGCAGAACGTTGGTCTTGAAAGCTTTTTTATCCAATATCAAAACACTTGACCCACATAGTAGATGTCATTTTCCTGGTTTGTTAGAGAGGGTGCTGAGGCCCAGGGAGAAGTGACAGGCCCCAGGTCCCTCCATGGATTGGTGCTGGCCAGGACTAGAATCCAGGGCTCTGCAGCCCGGTCCAGGACTCCACCTGCAACCTCTGTGCCTCGTGCTGGGGCCCTGGGAGGTGCTACCCCTGATATGCATGTGCGTCCTAAATACCTCTCTTCTCCCTCACCTAGAAGAGGGTATTCTCCGTTCCCGGCCAGCAGGAGAGGGTGCCCCTTCTGCCATCTGAAGGCCAGGGAGGAAGGCGAGGTGGTTCCAAGGGATAAAAGGCCGGCTCCTGGTGAGAACTGATGGAGAGTTGGTGCCCCACGGTGCTCCATGGAGGCAGTCATTTAACTTAATAACTGCAGATTGGGGGTTGCAGCCAGTGACACTGTCATCCCAGCCCCCCGCAGGGAGACCGCTGGGCTGAGTTCTTAACAGGGCCACCCCTCCCAGGGTGCCTTTTGTGGTAAGAACAGGAGTTGCCTGCTTTTGATGTCTGTTCTTATCTAGTCACTCAAGCCACAGTCCTACCAGTCATCTCATAGCTTCTGTCCCAGATTCAGGGGGCAGTCGCACCAACCCCTGCTGGTCCTTGCAGGCTCCAGGGTCTGTGTCATCAGGACACATCACAGGACTGGCCAAATTCAGCGCACCTCCGGATGTGCGGCCTCACAAGCAATCTGCTCACAGGCAGGAGAATGCAGCAGCCAAGTGGTGGCATCATGGTCCTCAGCGTGAAATTCCCCCTCCCAGGCTTGCACTTGAGGCCCTGCCATTCTCCAACCTCAGCCTGGCTCCCAGAAATCCTAGCTGTGCTGTTCCCCTTGTCTAGAATGCTGATCCCCTCCCTCCCTTTTCTTTATTCAAGCCCTCTGTCAAATCCCAACCCAAGAGTCCTCCTCCACCAGGAAGCCTTCCACGGTTGCTCCAGGCCACCATGTCATCTGTCCCGTGAACGGCTGTAAGGCTTCCTATCTCTCCCACTCACTTCAGACTTGCGATATATGCGTCGTCTTCTCACTTCGTTAGTTATTTTCCCATGCAGACTTACCATATGCTTTCCCGGACTGTGTGCTCCCAGGGAGCTGCAACTTCTGTTTTATTCAACTCTGAGTCCCCAGAGGATTGCTTACTGATGATCGCGAAATGGTACTCAATACATATTTGTCATTTGCCTCTCACTGGGCAGTCAGGCCTTGCCAATTTAGACTCAGGGAGAAAGATTGCCTGAATTAGTGCCATAACTGAATTCTGGGATGTCTAAAAAGAAATGCAAGTTATTTCCTTTGTGCACATGTGGTAACACATGAACACAGCCTTACACCGTGCCTCTGTCTAGACTTCCCCGCTTGTTCCTCCACCTGGAGAACTCCTGATCCATCCTCGCTGCCCAGTTTGAACATTGTCCTCCCTGGGAAGCCTTCTTGTCTTTTTTTTTTAAAAAGATGACCGGTAAAGGGATCCTAACCCTTGACTTGGTGTTGTCAGCACCACGCTCAGCCAGCGAGCGAACCGGCCATCCCTATATGGGATCCGAACCCGGGGCCTTGGTGTTATCAGCACCGCACTCTCCCGAGTGAGCCACGGGCCGGCCCCTGGGAAGCCTTCTTGAATCCTCCAGGCAGATTCATCACACCCTTTTCACTTTTGGGCAAACCTGGGTTTGAATTCTGTGACACATTGAATTGTGTTCCCAAAGAGATGTTGAGTCCTAGCCCCAGTACCTGCGAATGTGACCTTGTTTAGAAATAGGGTCTTTGCAGATGATCAAGTTAAGATAAGGTCATTAGAGTGGCCCTAATCCAATATGACTGGTGTCCTTATAAAAAGGGAAAATGTGGACCCAGAGACTGACACACACAGAGGGAAGATGATGTAAAGACACAGGGGAAGGCCATCTATAAGCCAGGGAGCGTCTGAGGCCACCAGATGTTAGGGGAGAAGGATGACGCCGATTCTCTCTTACAGCCCTCAGCAGGAAACAACCCTGCTGACACTGATTTCGAACTTCAAGACTCCAGAACCGTGAGACAATGTTTCTGATTTTTAAGACACAGGTTTGTAGCACTTTGTTATAGCAGCCTTAGCAAACTCATACAAATTCTGTATCTGCCTCTTACTAGCAGGATGACCACAGGCAAACTACTTCAATCTCTCAGTCTCAATCTCCTCCTCTTTAAAATGAAAACAATCTCCTTTCTCTTTTCCCATCACCATGCAACTAACCTACATTCCCAGCACCCCTTGCAGTTAGGTGTGGCCAGGTGGTTAGTGGCTTCCAGACAACGAACTGTGGGTGGAAGTGATATGCCCAGCCCAGCCCGTAAACTCTACACACAGTTCTCCACACTCTCTCTCTCACTTCCCCATCTGCCAAAAGAGAACAGCATGGCAGTGGCAGAGCTACAAGATGGCAAGAACCTGGGCCCTTGACTGACTGCAAAGAAGCCCCACCTGTACAACACAGCATGGAACTATTTCACGAAATGCTGAGGTTGTCTGCAAAACCGGTTAATATACCTTGACTAATATAGATACTAGTCACATAGTATTCTCATGACGATTAGAAATTTTATGGTAGACAGTTAATAGTAAATTTTTAATACCATTTATACTCTTTCTAATTGCCCAGAGCCTGGCATAAAATAGGAAACAAAAAGATTCTCACTGAATTGTTGTCAATTAAAGAGCACTAGCATCAGGAATCCTTGGTTCTAGCTCTGTCCAACCTTAGGCAAAAGGCACAACCCTGCTGGGCCTCAGTTTCCTTGCTTGTAAACAAAAGATTTAAACAAGATCAAAAACTGCATACATCAATGGACATTCGCTTTCCCTCTGAGAAAAGACTGACTCAGAATCCTTCTTAACACAGAGCCTTAAGCAGCCCCTCCCCGTTGATCTGAGTTGGCTCTCCAGACAATACACATTAGCCATCTCTGACCACCTGTGATGCCATGGTGGAACTGATTTGCCTTAATATCTATTCTGAGGGTAAGAACCTCAGTCTTCAAACGCAGTCTTACAGGAAGAATCACATTTAGCCTTTCCCATAAGTCTTTATAATTTTGAATTCTGGAGCCTCTCTCCTGCAGTCCTGGCTGGAATTATAACCCTAGTCATTCATGGCCGAGGGTGTTTCCTTCCAGGCAAAAATTACACAAAAGTCTTACACAAGGTGGAGACTTGGAGAAGACCTTGAGGCCTTGGGCCCCTTGGCATGCTGCAGATACAATCACTGTCTCCAGTCCTGGTAACTTTAGGTGTCCCCACACTCTGCCTTTGTCCCACACTGAGATTGGAAACCTTCAGGGAGGCTGAACACCACCTGCCATCCCCCTAGGTTGCTGCAGAGGGAGGCAGGGCCCCACTACTTACAGAGGAGGCAGCCACTCTCCGCTCTGGTCTAGAGACATCCCCTGGGAGCCGGGGAAGCTCCCTGCCTCCTTATTTGTCTCCCTGCTCTTCCATCCTCCTCCTTCCTTCTCCCACCTTCCAGCACCATTGCCTCAAGGGTGGCTTTAGAAAGAAAAGCCAGGAAAGGAATTGCCTTTCAGACAACCTCCTATTTCCTCCTGGCCACAAGCTACCCCCGAGGTAGGAAAGCTGGGAGCCGTTGCATGATTAGAGAAGACTGAAAACATTATGCACATACACATCTGGGCCTCAAAGCACTGTGCAGCCTCGACCTGAGAGATTTCGTTTTAGCAAATGCAGTAAGTTCCATCAGGGTGAGCGGGAGCTACAGAAGCCCAGGCATGTGACTCGTCCTCCTTGGAAGTCTTCACCCTGTGGGCCGGTGTTACTTTTGCCCCTAGATAGTTTGGGTGGAGTCTGGACTGAGCTATAATGTCCCCCAAAATGCCAGTGAGAGGTAGAACCAGGCACAGTTTGCCGTTATGTTTTATGCTAAGACCTCTGGGTCCCATCACACGGAGGGGTCCCAATCAGGTGGGAGGCGTGTCACCAGTCATATGCTGATCAGCGCCAGCATTTGGAAGCCATTTATTGATTTCACCGTTGTCACTGTTGCTCCCATTGCGACATGTTCTCTTTAGAGGTAGCAGGAGAATCTGCATTTTACAGCCATTCTAGGGGAAATTCCACAGTACCCAGTGGGTGGGAGACCCAGAGGTGGCAAAGTCACACATCTCCAGGGCTCAGGCAGGTTCCAGACCCGGGCAGCAGGCTGGTGGCACAGCCCCCACTCAGCACCCTCAGCTGCAGGTGCCAGCCATTGCTGGAGGGACTTCCCATTTTTCCGGAGAAGGCAAAAATTCTGAATTATTAATATACAGTCTTCTGATCTGTAAATTTTTGATATACAGTTCAAACATTTTTAAATGTTGTGAGCCAAACAAAATCCAGCTGGGGTGGGGTTTGACCCATGATCTGCTCTGATGTCCTCTGCCAGGACCGAGGAAGCACCTTGTGCAGGTGAACTTGCCTGGTCCTGGCACGGGAGTTTGCTTGATGTTTTTGGTGCTACGTATGTGTACACGGGTGTGTGTGGGAACATCGGGGGCTTCAGGAAGCTTGAGTAGCAGAGTTAAGAACAGGTGAGAGTGGGAGTAGAGTTGGTTTTTTTTAAACACTTATACGTATTTGTGGGCTAAAGTGCATTGTTTCAATACATGCATGTACTGCACAATGATTCACTTAGGGTAGAGAGTATAGTTTTGTACCCCTTAGTCCACCCTTCCTCCACCCGCCCCCCCCAGAGCAGGATTTTTAAGATGCTGGGTAAATGTCACCTCTTCCTTGAAGCCTCCCTGCATCCCTGATAACCTGTACTACCCCCAAACCCCACCCTCAGGCAGAGGTAGGCCCTACTCTGTGCTGCTCCCCGCTCCCAAATGTTTTGCACTCAAATTAGTCATTTATGTGTCTGAGTGTTACACAGAGCTGTAGAGGTTGGTGCACTGCATCATCTCTTATCGCAGCTCAGTGAGCACACCGAGGACGGCAGGAATGAATGAATGAATAACTTCTAAGTGGAGCATCTACTAACGGCAAGAGCCCTGCTTGCCTCTGTGCACACCTGATCCTGGTTCTCACACCACAAGGTGGGCACCAGCATGCACAGGCTCGGGGAGCAGCACACTCCCCCAGAGCTGGACAGCCTTGCCTGGGAGCACACGGCTGGGGTGGTGAGGCGGGGGGACCAGGCCCAGCAGTGGCATAGCCTCTTCCCACTCCACTGGAAGGCCAAGCTGAGGATGACGTTCCCCTTCTAACTCAGTTCTATATCACCTGTTGAGCATTCATCAGACATGCCCCCATGTGAGCCTGGCAGGGAGGAGTGGGCATCAGCAAAGCCATGCAGTCGTGCAGCCGGTGCCTCTCACCACCCTGGTGGGCAGTGCTGGGGGACCGATACAGAGACAGAGCACAGCCCACCATGAGACAGAGGGGGAGCTCTAATGCACCCTCACTTCTACCCAGCCCTGCCCACCACTGCTTTGCTGTCACCCTGGACATGTGACCAAAGAGCTCTGTGCCTCAGTTTCCTCGGTGCCAATTGAGGGTAATCTAGAATCTATTCAAAGGGCTGATGTGAAGATAAAATCATATGTACATGCCCAGTGCTTGGCCCAGGACTGGCACACAGCAGGTGCTCAATAAAAGGTACCATTAGGAGTCACATTGATTTCACCCTTGACACATTGTTTCATTTGATCCTGAAAGGCTGTGAAGCATCACTATCACCCCATCGTAAAGATGTGTCAACTGAGGCCAGGAGAGAAGTCCTGCCCCAAGTTGCCCAGCAAGGTGTGGAAACACTGGCCCCTCACCTCAATTCTTCTGACGCAGTTGTTACCGTCTCCCAGTGCTAACAGTTCACTCTCTTCCTCTCCTCCTAACACTCCATGGGACACTGTCTCATGTGGCCTCTGCGCACTCCCTGAGGGGCAGTCAGTCTTTCCCTTCCCCTAACTCTGTTCCACATTCCCAGCTTCCCCCACCGCCCCCCTCCATGTTGCACGCCACGGAGCAGGCATACAATGCGGAGCAGTCAACTGAAGACGCCCAGATTCCCCCCTCAGAGAACTACCTCTTGAGCTCACTGTGCATGAGAATAATTTGGATGGTTCATAAAAACCTGGATTGGTGAACCCCACCCACCGTGTCTGACTCAGTAGGTCTTGGTGGACCTGGAGAATCTGCATTTTAGACAAGTTCCTGGTGATGCTGGTATTGCTGGTCTAGGTTAGAGCTAGTGGGATAAACAGGCCCACGAACTGCTAGTAATCTGACAAAGACTCGAACTCAAGTAGGATCACAGCGAAGGGAAAAAACAGTGGCTGAGAGAATAGTGGGGAGCACTTACTGCTCATAGGCTGCTCGGGAGGCAGACGGGGGCAAAGCATCCGGGCAGAAGAAACAGCATCTGCAGAGGCCTGAGGCAGGAGGAGCTCAGGCCTTTGACAGACCGAGAGAAAAGAGAGGCTGGAACACCGTAAGTGATGAGGAGGGTGGACAGCTGGGGTGGGCAGGCAGCTGGGCACATGGCTGTCTAGCTGGATGACCTTCCTGGCCTCCCTGGAACGTGGGTGACGGTGGTGTCTGCACTTCCAGCCTGGCATATTAAGAACGTTCCCCCAGCCGGCACCACATAGACGGGGACAATGCCTTAGGAGGTGGGAGAGAAACCAGAGGGCAACTGAAAACTGTGAGGGACAGAGCTGCCGAGAACCTGGAGCACCAACCTGGACATTATTCTTCGAGCTACTGACTCTTGGAGTCTCTTTGGTACAGTAGCTGAGCGTAGCATCGCTAACATAGCCCATTTTACCTATCCCCAGCCTAGAGTCATTGCTGGAGTCCCAGCTGGAGTCCTGGGATCCCAGCTCCTTCCTGTGCTTGACTGACTGTAGCCTCTGGCAATTCATAGCACCTCTCTGGGACTGGAATTTGCAAAGCAGGCTCCAGGATCTCTTAGACCAGGGCTTCTCAAACTTCAGAGGGCAGGGCTCAGAAGCTTGTTAAAACCCAGATCACTGAGCCCCACACTCAGAGTTTTGAGTCATTACATCTGGGTAGGACTGAAGAGTTTATATTTCTACCAAGTTCCCAGATGACACAGATGCCGTTGACCTGGGACGCTTTGGGAACCTCTGCCTTAGGTCATCCAGCCATAACAGAGCTTCAGCTCAGAGTGCAAACACCATATGCTTAGGGCCTGCCTCAAAGGGGTCAGAAAAAGTCACCCAGAGCTGAAATGTGAAAGGCTTAGGTGAGAAAGGGGTGTGTCCCCCTCAATACTCTGCTGGAGAAAGACAACCATTTGGAGAGTCAGAAGTCCTGAACTCCAGTCCTGACTCTGGACATGTACCCAAAGTGCCCAAGCCTCAGTTTCTTCATCTGTAAAATGGACACACCCACACTTTATTCCTCACAGGGTTGTCATAAGAGCCAAATGAAAGAATCAGGAGTGCTGGGAGCCTTTGCTTATCCTGGAAGAGGAAGGAGAGCATTGTCCTTGCTGGAGCTCCAACACCTATCTTGGACCTCAGCAGGACCATGTGTTCCAAGGAGGGTAGAGCAGCAAGCCAGAAAGAGCCTGGGTCCCTGACACATGGACTATCATTCCAGCCCTGGCTCCCCACAAACAGACTCCTTTACAGGAGAGAGAAATAAACTTTTATCTTGGGCGTTCATTTTACGCAGCTGAATTGTCTCCCTCCAGCTCCAGGTTTAGCCATCGTCCTCTGCCCGTCCATGTCATCTTAGAGCAGTTTGCCTTCACCTTCCATCTAGTAAATATATAAGGTCATTGTGATTTTGATAGCTATCTCAATGACTGGTATTGGACATGGCAGACAACCCAGGTGGCCAACATGCCGAGAGCAGCTCACCTCCTCAGGGAAGCTTTCTTCAGTACTCCGGGAGGATGTCAGTGAAGGGGGCTGGTAGCGTGCCAGAGGGAGATGGTGTGAGCCACGGGCAAGATTGCCTCCCCCACCACATCCAATGCAGGTTCCCAACTCAGCACCGTTGACGTTTGGGTCCAGATAACTCCTCGTGGTGGGGGCTGTCCCGTGCATTACAGGATGCTTGGCAGCCTCCCTGGCCTCTACCCAACAGATGCCAGTAACACCTTTCTGGTTGTAACAATCAAAAAAATGTCTCCAGACATTGCCATGTGTCCCCTGGGGGGCAAAGTTGCCCTTACTTGAGAATTGCTGCTCTAAAGTATCAGTTCTCCCTTTGGCTTCACAATGAAATCACTGGGGAGGTTAAAAAAAATATCCGCTGATGCCTTCTACCCCCAATATAGTGACTTAATGGGTCAAGGGTGTGGCCTGGGCATGGCGATTTGCTAAAGTTCCCTATTAAAATTGGGGGACTCTAATGGGCAGCCGAGGCATCAACCATCTGTCTGACTCTTCCTGGGGTGCCAGCTCTGATGGTGATGGGAGAGAAGACAGAGGCTGGGGGGAGGGGATGTGTGATGTGCTGTGCCAGGGAGGGGAGTTATGTGCACCAGCCTGGAGATTCAGTGGGCCCATGAGAGCGAAGACCGGGACAGGCTACAATCTGCCCACAGGGTGTTGGCCTACATTTGAACATAAAACAGTCTCAGATTCTGTTTGCCTGACTAGGTTCTGCCTTCTTCAAGTTAACACATGTCCCAGAGGAACCAGAGCTAATCCAACAGCACAGGGGTTCTGGTGACAGTAACCAAGCAGCTTGGCCTTTCTGAGCCCATTTCCTTACCTTTGAAACAAGGGGCTGGATTTAGGTGACATCTCAAAGCCTTTCTAGGTCTGACCCTCTGAGGCTCCCTGTTAATGCAGGCACTTTGACAATTCGTTGAAAATGAGTCCAATGTGGCCCATTCTTCACCTGCCCAAAGCCCTCCCTGATGATCTCTATAAGGCTCCAGTCAGCCAGTGACACGGCAATGTAGGTGGGGCTGACATAGAAGACACTGTCCCCGGAGCTGGCTAGGAGCTGGAGTTTGGCTACCATCTGCCCAGTTCATTACTAGAGGTCCTGGAACCCAGGGGCTTCTGGAAGGCCAAGAGTTTCCTAAAAGTGAGTGGGGAAAGGGCTGGATTCCCCCAGTCGTGCAACCAGGCAGGGTGCCCTGCCCCTGCTCCCATAAAATCACAGCATCTGCAAACCGGACAGATGACCCAATCCAAGGGTTCGTAAGTGCAGGAACATGGACCCGTGCTGAGCCACCTGAGTCCACACCACCTGAAAGCTTGCTGAAGAGTCCCAGGCCTCACCCCTAGAGATCCCGACTCTAGGCCTGGAATAATGCCTGTGAATCTGATTTTTCAAACCGCTTAGATGATGCTGTTGTAAGGTCTAGGAAGACCCAGATCCTAATGCACCCTTCCTGGAGAGGAAATTCCCTAGCCTCATCATACCCAGGGTGTCAGCAGCCTGCCCTTGGGCACCTCTTAGGCCTGTCTAGATCTCTGTACTACACAGCAGCTTATTTTCCCTGCTTATAAAAGTCCTCGCTGTTAATAAGCTCTATATCGTCTTTCTTGGCTCAGAGAGGGTATGCGAATTGCCCTGGGGTTGCCCAGCAAAGTGGATGCAGAACAGGGACCAGAAGCCAGTCCTCTTGCCTCCCAGGTCAACGTCACTGCAATTCAACCAGCAAGGTTGGAGCATCGACTCTGTGCCAAGGCCCGCAGCAGCCCAGCCAGCTCAGAAGCGCAGGAGGCTGTTTATGCAAACTGACAGCCTCTGATCTGCAAAGGCGCCCGCTTCCAGCTCAGCCTCTAATAATAGCTCTTCCTCGGAATTCCTCCCGTCTTGGTGGGAGCGGAATATTTAGACATATCAAAGATTCTCTCCTCTTCTTTCATCGGGCCAACAGTGATATGAAAGGAGTACAATGAAAAGACAGGTCTCTATGACAAGCTTCAGAGAGCAGCAGATTCCCTGCCATCCCTCAAGACTCCAATTGACTCCACGCTTCTCTGACGGAGTCAGTGTGGTTACACCTTCCATTTCCACGGTGCTATTGTGGGGCTTTCGCCAGAGCGCTTTCACATGCATTAGCCTATTGAGCCCGCAAAGCATCCGGGTGGTAGGCAGGGCAGGGATCCTTCGCCCCATTTACAAATGAGATAATGGTGGTGCAGAGAGGTTAAGTGACTTGCCTAAGGTCACATAGCAAGTTAATCACTATTCGCAGCGACCGGTGGCAGGTGGGAGTCTCTAAACGGCCTTCCCACGCCGGTGGGCCCCACCCCTTGCCCCTTCAGCCTCCTTTCTCCCCTCACATTTTCTTTCTGCACTGCTCTCCAGTGACATGGAATTCCTCTTGGTGCCCCCAAATCTGCTATTCTTTTAACACTCCTGTGTCTGCACATACCGTGCCCTCCACCTGGAACAGCCCTCCCTGCTTTCCCTCCCCAGTCTTTATGACCATCTCCTCCTTCTTCTGTGCCACCACCTCCTCCGGGAAGCCTCCCATGATGCCCACCTGGCTGAGCGGGGTGCCCCTCCTCTGTGCACACCTTTATTCTGTCCTGTATAACACTGTATTATCATCAGCAGCCTTAGCGTCCCCTTCACCAAGCTGTGAGCCCCCCTGTATTGGTCAGCTCAGGCAGCCATAATAAGATACCACAAGCTGGGTGACTTAACAGAAATTCATTTTCTCAGTTCTGGAAGCTGGAAGTCCAAGGTCAACGTGCCATCAGGTTGGTTTCTCATGAGGTCTCTTCCTGGCTTGTAGACAACCACCTTCTTGCTGTGTCCTCCCGTGGCCTGTCCTCTACGTGCTCATGGAAAGGAGATATCTCTGATGTCTCTTCCTCTTCCTATAAGGACACCACCCACCGGTCCTGTAGGATTAGGGCCCCACCCTTATGACCTAATTTAACGTTAATTACGGTACCTCCTTAAAGGTCCTATCCTCAAATAAAGTCACACTGGGGATTGGGACTTCAACATATGAATGAGTGGGGAGGAGAGAGACACAACTCAGTCCTGATGCCCCACCAGGGCAACAACCAGGCCTGGCTCTTTTCCAAAGAGGTGGTGTCTAGGGAGGGCCTGGCCCACAGTAGGGCTGAACAATTTCCATGTAGGAATCCCTTCCGACAGGTCCCAGCACATCCCCAGCTCCCAGTATGTGGAGCTCACCATACCTTGTTGGTCTGCTCTGTCGTGGCCCTGTGGTAAAGCATAAGAAAGAATAAATAAGAAAGTGTAGGTAAGAAATTGTTCTATCACCTTGTATCGTCATACACAAAGCCTAGTTCTTCCCACCGAAGCCATTGGAAAAGTCCATCCCTCATTCCTATTATCTGAAGATAACTTCCCCTGGGTCTTGGCTTTTCTGGGCTCATCACCTCTTGCCCAGCAAGGGTCCACCCCAACCAGCTTCTCATCTACAATTCCCTTAATGTGAAACAGTCCCAGACCTGTACATGGAGCTTGAACAGAACCGGCCAGAAGCAACATCCTGAAGCCCCTTCTTCCTCACTGCCTGGAGTAAACTGCAGACCCTCTTTGGCTCTCAAAGGTTAAAGGAAGGCCAGGCCTCGGAGGTGGTCTGTTCCCTCATTCTGTGGAGTGCCTAGTGCAAAGGCTCAGCTCGAATGCCACCTCTTCCAGGAAGTACTCCTGCTTTCTTCTTCAGTGCCTCCAAAATACCAGCACTCCCTTCTCGTGTACAGCACATTTCCCACCCTATTGTACATTGTTCTGGTCACCTCCCCCACCACTGAAGTCCCTTGAGGACAGAGTCTGTGTCACATTCATCTCTGTGCTTCCAGCATCCAGCCCAATTGGGAGGTTTTCATCTGAGGAAATGGGAGCCACAGTCCCTGCTGCAAGAGGCTGCCCCTTTGGCAAGGGCGTGGGCTCAGTAAAGCAGCCAGTGGGCCTGGGCGGGACCAGCCCCTGCAGAGCTCACATGGGGGTCCTGAGAGTTCCACCTCAGACTCCCAAAACATGCCAGATGCCCACGGGGCTCAGCACTTACCCACTGCTGAATTTTAACAAGCACTCCAAGAGATAATGGTTAATTTCATAGAGCCGTGAGTGGAGGCTGTTAAAATGTTAATATTATTTAAATTGTTTTACATTTTCGACAGTTTGAGCTGCAAATATAAATGTTTTCCGTGCTTTCCATGGAACTGAGCTCACAAAAATGATTGATGAGGCGCCAAATATGGAATTTCCCACTTTAAGAAATGCAATGTGGAGGCAATGAGAAAAATACTACCCTGCCAAATATGGTTCCCCAGTGGCCAAACTCCTCAGCACAGGGCCCAGCAACAGGTCATTTGTCCCTCTGGTCCCTAGAGGCCGAGTGGTCTTCGGCTCCTCCCCTCCGCTCCCTGGGCCTCATGCTCTCATTTGGAAATGGGATAATAACATGTACCAGCAGATGCACCCGAAGGTTCCACAATAGGCTGCAGTTGTGGGCACTTGCTGTGGCCGGCACCGGGTGCTGGGTGTTTACTTTCTCCGTGTCACCTGCATGTGCCCTAGTCACACACCCAGGAATTGGGGATGCCTGTCCAGCCCTAAAGCCAGAGCTCTCAGTCAGCACATTAAGTCAGACTTGAAGTGCTGTCACCAGTAGTAGATAACTAGTAAATGGTGGTTTCTTCACGGCACACCTCCCGTACCCCACACCCCACATGCCAGACCCTCCCGGGCCTCCGCTTCACGTGGGCGAATCCCAGTGTCGCAGTTCTAACCTTGGCTGCATTCAGAGGAGGGACGAGCTACAGTGAGAGTCCAGCCCCCAGGTGCCCGGGGCCGGCCCAGGTGCACAGGCAGTCGTCTCACCTGTGTCCGCCTCTTCCCTCTCCCTGTGGCTCCAGGCCTCACAGCCCTCCCTGCCAGCCCCACTCCTGTCAGAGAGAAGCTTCCAGACTAGCCCCGGCTCAGTCCCCAGAGGGTGCCCACCTGTCCTCTGTGCCCAGGTGCCGTGCGGGTATCATCTCCAGGGCCTCTCTCCTGAGTCCCCAGTAAAGGAATTCTCATTACCCGCATGTCGCATGTAAGCAGACTGAGGCTGGGAGAGGTGAGGCCAAAGGACACACAGCCTGTAAGCACTGGGGTCTGCTTTAAACCCAGGTGTTCAAACTCCGAACACCACTCTGCCTCCCTCGCTGGGGTGCCACCTGCGTCTGAGCCACACCTTGGGGGTGCACATTCATTCATTCATCACGTCAGCCATTCATTCCTGGAGGGCCTGCTCAGGAGCAGGGGTGAGCAGGACACACGTGCTGCCTTCACGAATCTGACAGTCAGTAGAAGGTGACAGACAAACAGGGGAGCAGTTGGGGACAGTGTGGCTTGTGCCATGCTGGGGGAAGCACATAAAAGTTCCCCCTAGACAAGCCTGCGGTGCCAGAGAGTACTCTCTGGAAGAAAGTCCACCTCCGTTGGAGTCTGAACTGTGAGCAGGAACTAGCCAGACAGGGCAGGGTGGGACCCGTCACACAGAGGGCCCAGCAGGAGCAGACAGGCTGCAGGCAGGGGCAGGGCAGAGGAGCGGGGGAGCAGGCCTGGGCACCAGCACAGTCCCTCTGGCTACAGCGGGGAGGAGGCAGGCAGGAGTCTGGGGCACCCCCGTGAGAAGGGCAGGATGGGGGGAGTGGAGGGTTATGGACCCAGGAACTCTGAGTGGGAGCACTGAAGAGACTGGCCTCCCACTCCCACTGACCGAATGGGAGCCAGGGCAGGGCAATGCCAGGAGGAGCCTGGCTCTGGCTGCAGTGACTGGGTGGAGGGAGGGACAGGGCCCGCCACCCGTGGACAGCTGTCCTGTGCTCATCCCGTGCTGGGGTCCTCACACCTGCCTTGGCCAGGGCTGTTTTCTACTGGGTACTGACCCATGGCCGGGTACCGTCCCCTCTGCTCCCCTCTGCTTCTCAGGAGCTGGCGAATGCAGGCCATCCACTGCCGGCCGAGGCCCCTTTCTGGGAGCAGGTCAGGAGGCAGGCAGTGGGGGGTGGCCGTGATGGATGGCTTTCGGCAGTTCTGCGGTGCGTCACTTGTTAATGGAAGTCAGCCAAGGGAGCCAGCCCTTCCTGCACGGCAGGCAGGCAGGCCGCAGGTTTGGGGCCTTCCTCTCCCGCCACGCTGATGTTCCCTGATGTTCCGGGAGCTCAGAAGCCCTCGGGTGCTTTGCTAAAGAGGGAGGGAATACCAAATGAAGCAGAGGCCTCCTTTCCTGGTCTCTGACAAGGACCCATGCTCCTTCAGGGAAAGGCCCATCTCCCCCAAAGGCTGGAAGGTCGAAAGGAGCTCCAGTGCCTGCCCCGGCTCTCAGCGTGGGCCCACTTCTTCCTGGCCAGGTGACCTCAGCTTCTCCATCTCTAAAATGGGGGTAATGATAATAATCCCTACTTGACAGGCTTGTTGTAGGATTAAGTGTGGAAACATACACCAAAAGCTAGGACTGGGCTGGCACAGAGCAGCTGCCCAATCAGAGCTGGCTTTAATAACAGGGGAAGGAAACAGGCGCAACGCACCCGGCCACCGTCCCCCGGCCACCGTCCCCCTGCCACCTAGCTGCTGACTTGCTGTGTGACCCCAGCAGGGCCCTGCACACTCCACTGGACTGAGGGATCTGGTCTCCTCGATGCTGCCAGGGTTTGGTGGCTCCGCATTGCACACGGTAAGGGCCACACTTTTGCCAGAGAGGCCTCTCAATTCTGCTCCCTTCCAAGCCAAATTCATCCTCGGATGAAAATGCTTCCCAGATCGTTGAAAGCAACAAAGAGAGGAGGGACAGTCACGTGTCACCCCCACCCTTCTCTCTTCCTTCTTCCCAGCACATCACCTCGCTTCCCTGCAAGCTGGCTTCCCCATCCTCCCTCTCTGCCCATTCGTACCTCCAGACCTTTTCTCTGTGCTTTCCTCTTCGTTCCTCTGCCGTCCAAATCCTTCCCACCTCTCAAGCCCAGTTCAAGCCACTCCTCCTCCAGGCAGCTTCCCGGCTCAGACTGACGCTCCTCTGCCTAACCCTCACAGGAGACAGCATCAGCACCACATATTTTGAAGGGAGCATGAGAAAGTGGGCAGAATTGGGCAGAACAGGATGGGGCAGGGTGGGCAGAGCTGTTGAGCAGAAATGATATGCCAGAACTAAAGCAATGAGGCAGGGCACCCCATTACCACAGTGGGATAATAGCCATCCCATACGGGCACAGTTCACCTTCCAGGCACTGTCCACACTGCATCTCAGTCAGTCCTTATAACCCATTTTGCAGATGAGGAAAACTGAGACCCTGGGTGAGTAAATTGCACATGGATTAAAAGCTAGTAAGTGGCAGACAAACTCTCAGGATTCCCACTGAGGCCCTTGACTCCAGGCCCATGCCACGACATTCAGCCCAGCTTCTCAAGCACCCCTCTTCAGACAGGTCTGTGACCAGAATCCATGTAGGAGACAAGGCTGGAGGCCCAGAAACACAGCTGCTCCGCAGGCAGAACTGTGAGCTCAAGCAGGGGAGGCACAGTCAGGCCCATCACCCGCTCCTCCTTGCAGGGCCCGTTTTCATCAGAGAAGTTTCGTCCACTGGGTCTTCACAACCATTTGACCTCTAATAAAAAAACTGCTGTGGCCATGAACTTGGTGCTCAAAAAGATATTTCTAGGGGCCGGCCCGGTGGCGCACTGGATGGTGCGCCGCTTGGGAAGCGCGGCGGCGCTCCCGTCCGAGGGTTCGGATCCCACATACAGACCGGCTCCCGCTCACTGGCTGAGCGAGGCGCGGGGGCAACACCGAGGGTTGCGATCCCGTAGCCAGTCCCCGGTCCGGTACAGGGGCAACACTGAGGGTTGCGATCCGTTGCCGGACACGGAAAAAGACAAAAAAAAAAAAAAAAGATATTTCTAAAAGAGCGATAGATAAGGCTTGTGCCCCCTTCCCCCACAATAACTTTACAGAGCATTGCCCCGCTCTAAGGGGTTTGTCTGAGAACCCACAGACCTCTCCCGCCTCCTGCACGTACCAGCACGTGGGCTGTGGGTTTGTCCCCAAAGCTGCCAACAGCCTGGATTTCTAACAGCCAGCTTCAGTTCTCTCTCCTCCCTCTCTAACACCTCTCTTCCCCCAGTAAATAGTCCTAAGCTGGCAGTCCTGATAAACCGGGGGCTTGGGGACCTTCTTCAAGTGCCTTGTAAATGGAAGCGTCTCAGACCGACAGCTCTCAGTGTTCAATGAGATTATATTTCTTATTTAAATAGCTGATTGGAGGATTGGTTTCAAAGTAAGACGCTGTGTGCCCATGGCCTCCCCAGGCTCCCAGGGAGAAGCAATATTGTGCAGCATTGTGCAGCCGCAGGAGCCTCTCCTGAGCCGCTCCCATTCAGATGCCTCCAGGGTGGGGGGATAAAAGCCACCTCCCCCCTAGTTTGGGGGAGCTGGAGATTATGCCTTTCATTCGCGATTGCCTTCTCCAGGGCTCCCACCACGCTCTGCACCAGTTGTCCCCCCTCTCAAAGCTACTGGGAGATAAAAGGCAACGTGTTCGCTTCATCCCACCTCCGGGGAGAGTGAAAATCAGTCTTTTGTCAGTGGAGGATAAGCGCCACCATTTTAGGAAGGGTTTTTGTTCAGCCAGCTCTGCTGGGAGGTTTTGTGCAGGCTTTTCCCCCACATTTGTGCCCCAGTTCCCCTGGCCCCGTGCTCGGCCCCGGGTGGGCTGATGCACCCCTCTGATCGGTGCCACGCCCGTCCCTGAGGGGGTGGCATCATTGTGGGGAGCCAGTAACCCGCCGCAAGGTTTGCACAGGATCAAATTCTTCTTGAATTGTGCTGTACCAACCCTGCAAGGGCCTGAGCTCATTGCTTACAGCAAATTTTGCAGTTAATTGTGTGTCAGAATAACGTATTAGAAACAGCAGTGTCTGGACTGTGTGCAATCCCTCTCCTTTCAAGCCTTTGTTTGCCCAGGGCCAGAGGGGCTTGTCAGGGCATCTTTGAGACAGGCCGGCAGACCCCGTCAAAAGCAGCCCCAGGATTTCGGTGACTGTCCCAGAGCCTTGGGCAAGATAAAAGGCCAGTGGTGGCCTTGAAGGATGTCCGGCTCTGTCTGCAGTGTCGGGTGGGGCCGGCGATCTTTATTACCAGCAGCTGCAGAACAGAGGCGGCCGGTTTGGTATGCCAGGCACATCCAGTGCCTTGTGCATCCAGGGACCGCAATCAGGTAGCTGATGGGGATGCAAGTCACATCGCCTGGGCCATTGCCGCAGTGAACTGATTCATGCTGCCACTTTGAGGCGGGGAGAAAGGACAGTGGGGCCCAGAGACAAACCAGCCTGGCTTTATTTTACAGCTGCTGTTTGTAAGCTGGAATATTCCAGCCTCTCCTGCTCCCTCTCTGGCTGCCATGCCAGCACTGGCTGCTACCTGCAAAGACAGTGCTCATTCCAGCCCCTGGCTCTGCTGAACAACGGCATTGTGTAATGCATAAAGAGTACCCAGGCAATGGAGACAGCCACGGCTTAACTCGCTCAGTGCCCAGTGGCTTTTGAACACCCCTGCATTCAGCCCTTATCCCGAGCCACCCTGGGCCTCCCCATCCTTTATTCCCCAGCCATCCCCATCACAGTCTTCCCTCAGCTCGTACACAGGTCTGTGATGGAGCTGATGGTCATGAAATGAGAGACACAAAGGGAAGTGGGGACGAGAAGCACCATCTCTAGCCAGGAAAGACTCCTGGTTGTGGGTAAGGAGGCCTGGGCTTTGGTCTCAATTTCATCATCGACACATGGGGTGGCCTCTGGTAAGTCCCTTTCTGGCTCTGGGTTCCAGGTCTGTATCTGCAAATAAGAGAAGTAGGAACAAAGTTTCAGAAGGGCTCTTCCAGCTCTGACATCCCAAAATTCAGATACACAGCTGGATGGCATCGTCCTGGCCTCATTTATTGATAGTGAAGGGTCCACAACTGTATCGGTGATATTCTCCTTGACCATGACCTAAGACCAGGCCTAAGGCCAGGTGAAAGCGTGAAGCAATTCAGGTGATTTGCACGGCATGCCGGAGCTGCCTGCCCTGTCTAGAACAGTGGCCAGCTAGCTCCAGCCTTCAGTTAGTTGCCTGGTAGAGATAAGAAGCCCAGTATTGCAAGGTCTTCCAATGTTCTCTAAAGAAACCAGAAGTGTGAACTTTTATCCAAAATCTTACAACTTTAAAATAATAGCTCAATTTCTTTTAAATATTGGTAGTTTAAATAGATCGTTTTTGATCAGAGGAACTTATCTGCTCAAATGGCTTTCAGATTGTGAAGTTAAGACCTGACAGGGCTATTGGTTTCTCAGCTCCAGGGGCCCCATCGTATAGAACCCTGGGGTTATACAGTGCAGTGTTCCTGGGACTGGACAAACGATCCTGGGTAAAAATGCCCCATTATGTTTTATTTTAAGGTAAAAGAGAAAAGAAACCAAAACTGGGCCCAATACCCTTCAGGCATCCTGAATCTAACATGTGGGCTAACTCCAGACTGGTCTTGTTTCCAGAAGCAGGGGAAATACTCCTACGGAGCCTGCTGGATCTCACCTCCTCACAGCCCCTGCCACCCAAGCCAGTAGGGACAAATGATGCCCCTAGATTCCCAGCACCCCCACCCTGCATGGCTGAGGAAATTGTTCCACTACCTGCATTCCTACTTTTCCTTCCACACTCTGGCTCCCTGCCCCTCAGGCCTCAGTCTCCAAATCCTGACTTCCTGATACCAGCCCTCCCAGCAGAAGGCATCTCCAGGTACTGTCACCAGGGGAGCCTAGGATCTGGAGGGACTGCAGGGGAGCTTCAGGCAGACCTCTGCCCATGGAATCGCACACTGGCTGTGATGTCCCATCAACCCAGCTCATAAAAGTATATCCTAAGGAAGAGATGCCACATCTAAGTAATACACACAAGGGTCTCTGAAGCCACAAATTCATATTATTTCAACAAGTATTGAACAACTAATATTTGTTGGCACTCAGGAAAAATATTAGGAGTTCCTTGGAGGCTGGGAGAAAAGACAGACTCTCATACACACGTTCAGTTACATAACCAGAGAGCAGGCAATCTGGGGCTAAATGCAAGCATCCTCTTTATTGATAGAGGGATCACTGTATTACAGAAGTACACTTAGCTGTCAGAAAAGGCTTGGCCAGACACGGCATTAATATAGGAGGCAGGAGGCTGACTCCCTGCACGTCACTGTAAAACAAAATCAAAAAGCCTCTGTAGCCCTCCCAGGACATGGACCAGATTGTTATGGAAGGTGGGAAGAGAAACAGGTGATATTTGACCTGTTCTCTAAACATACATATGGAGGCAGACTTTGGGAGGGCTTGGATGGCCCATGGGGTGGGTGATCCCAAGCTCCAGGGTAGTTCAGGCTGCTGGAAGAGTGGGAGCATAGAAGGAGCAAGTTGGAAATAAGGTGAGAGACGCTGATTGCGACCAAACTGTGGTGAGCCCTGGGTAGACAGAAGAATTAGGATTTTATTCTGTGAGCCATAGGGAGCCATCAAATATTCATCGAGGGAGGGATTCCATCAGAACTGCATTTCAGAACGAGTCTCCACTGGCTACGTGGTGAGCAGAGAAGAGGATGAAGCCTGCGCCAGGGCAGTGGTGATGGGTGGACAGGAGAAGACGGATGTCAGAACTGATACAGAGAAAGAATCCAAACAGCTTGGTGGGTGGCTGGACAGCAGAGTGACGATCAAAGACACCTGCAATGTCAGGGAGGATGATGATGTTCTCTTCAAAAGGAGGAGGAACAGGTTTAGAGGGGGAAAGGATGAACCCAGACCCATGCCCTGGCTGAATGATCAATCAAGGACCAGTGAGCAACCTCAGGGTTGGCCACAAGGGTTGGAGAGGTGGTCTGTGGCTGGAGACGCCAGGCAGCAGAATTCCACAGTGGGCACCGTAGAGGAGCCATCAGCCCTCAAACACCCCCAAACCCCTGTCCGTGGGTCTGGGGCTGCGCTGCAAGCAGCAGTCTGTGGAGGCCTGTGAGGCCCTGAGTGCCTGGTGGGGACCGTAAATATTTTCCTGGTTAAGAGCCCCAACTGGAGACTCAGCAACAGCTCCTCCACACGTGGTAATCGACACATCTTTCGTGGAGGGCTTAAAGAGGGAAACCATCTCAAGTGATGGCACTTCACACTCGGCACTCGACATTCCCCAGGCACTCCACAGGCATTAGCTAATTAATCCTTGAGTCTGTTTAGCCCCCAAAAGAACTCCCGGAGGCTCCACTTATGCCCCATGTGCAGGGAGTTCCACATCCTACGGAAGCTCAGGATCAGTGCTTGGGGGAGGCAGCCTTGCAGATAGCCACTCGCCCACTCCCTCCTTTGCAGAGAGCTCGAATCGCTGCCAAGCAAACAGCAAAAGAGCCGAGAGAAGAGGTTTCCATCGTGCTGGATCCTTCCTGGGAAAGAGATAGGAAGATGGAGAAAGGGACGGGAGGCCGATATCTGCTGAAGCCCCTGCTGGGCGCTAACTGAGGGGGCACTTTATTTTTCCCTGGGCATTTTAAATATCTTTTCATTTAACCCTCAGAATTATCCTATGATATATATACACTTTCTATAGGTTGGATTTGCCAAGGAGGAGTCCCTGAAATAAGGATTCAAGTGCAAGCATTATTTGGGATGTGACCACAGGAATCATCAGTCAGAAGAAAGAAGGAGAGACAAAGGGAAAAGAGCCAATGGAGGAGTGTTACGGGGCACTCCATGACTGTGGGCAAGCAAGGCTCCCTCCTGCTGGGGCACTCTGGAGGTCTACGAAGCGCACCTCAGTCATCCCACCGAAGGGTGGGGGAGCTGGGGGATTTATTCTCCAAGTCCTGCCAGTCACAGGTTAAGGGCTGCTTCTGGGGGGGAGGGGACATTAACTTCCCATGACGGCTAGCCTGTGCCACGTACATACCTAGATCAACCTGAAAGCCCTTAGAGACATGTTCGCAGGTGTTGCGCCAGAGGTTGCCAGGTTGGATGCACAGGATTGATGAGTACCCAGAGACAGACAAAGCAGCAACAGCATCTGTGACAATATTAGTGCTTCTGATTCCATCCACGAGGAGCCCAGTCTCAGAGACGGGATCTCTCCTGGCCAAGGTCACACGAGCAGAAAGGGATGAAGCCTAAATTTGAACCAAGCCAGTTTGCCTCCAGAGCCTTTCTCCTGTGCAACACTGCCTTCCAAGTCTAGATTTTCTCTTCTTTCTTCCTCCTTATTCTGGACACAAAAAACAGGGGACAGGCCTGTCTGCTAACAGTGTCCCCTCTCCCTGAATGAGCCTTTCAGATGCCTGATTCTTTCCAGCAGGTGTCCCTGAGATAAAGGCTTGATGGCAGATCTGCCTATTGACAGAGTCTGAAACCAGGTGGGGTACACCCTTTCCTCGGCAGCACTTATTCCTGCTTAGCAAACCCCCATCTCTTTTCTTTGGCCCTTTCATTCATTTGATAACTTTGTGATGTGCAGACCGGCAGGGTTTCAAAGGACTGTAAATTTCCCATCCCCGATGCCCCAGCTCATGCCGCTGGTTTTGTGCTTTGTTTTTGCTTGCACAAGCCAGTGGTGAGCATTTATCGCTGGTCGGAGAATTGAATTTGGCAGGAGAGATTTCTGTGCATTTGGGGGATTAATTTGCCAAGCACCTTCGCCAGCAGAAATGCTGAGGACAGCAGCCAAGAGTAGGGAGGAGCAGGCGGCCTGGCAAACGTGGGCTGAAGCCTCTTCTGCAAATGGTTCTTTCTAGCCCTGGGAAGAAACATAACGTGTCTCTGCTCACACACCCCACAGCATGACTTCCCTTATACTCCATCTTTTCCTCCCCAAATGAGCACTGTCCTATCAGGGTTGATCCCAGGAGGGAGGCTAGGGTCAATGAGGTGGTGGGGTGGCCAGACAGAAAGGGGAAGGGACCTAGGGATCAGGCATGTCCCCTCAGGTGGGGCACATATTTGGGGGCCACCTACCAGGAGCAGAGAATTTACAGGCTGGCAATGAGCACCAGGCAGGGCCAGCTACCCATAATGAGCGAGAAGGTAACCAGAAGTCTCAGCAATGCAAACAGACAGAGATCTGGCAAGTGGAGTGGCAGGTGTAATAGTCACTATCATTCAAAGGTGTGCTGGAGATGGCTTATACCCCTTTCTCAAGAGGCGATTGTTACATTTTCAGAAAGCTCGCAAGCCTGTTGTTAAAACATAGCCATTATCAAGCATTAAATTACATAATCTTGCAATTAGATCAATTATATTAAAAACAAAGGTTAAAAAATATCTCAAACTGGGCCGGCCCGGTGGCGCACTGCTACAGTGCACCGCTTGGGAGTGCGGTGGTGCTCCCGCCGAGGGTTCGGATCCCACATACAGACCAGTTCCCGCTCACTGGCTGAGCGAGGTGCGGGAGCAACACCGAGGGTTGCGATCCCGTTGCCGGTCCCGGTCCGGTACGGGCGCAACACTGAGGGTTGCGATCCCATTGCCGGTCACGAAAAAAGACAAAAAGGAAAAAAAAAAATCTCAAACTTATTACTTCCTAATTATTGTACTACATTTGACTGTGGTCTACATTGTTGATTTTATTTAGGCCCCTGTGTCTGTGTGATGGAAATTCTACATAGTGGTAGCGACCATTTATCTATTCCCAACACCGCATTCAGTGGTGGCACATCGGTAGCTTGAAATTGACCGTTTTGGTAGTATTTATACCAAAGAAATCAGCAAACACTAAAAGTTCAGGCTGCTTTTTGTGTGTGTGTGTGTGTGTGTGTGTGTGTGTGTGTGTGTGTGTGTGTGTGTGTGTAAGATAGCATTTGCTAGCATTTACCAGAAGAACATTACTGGTAATTGCTGCCCTGAATCAGGCACATCCTCCCTACCCGGCCCCATGCTAGACACTGCATGTTCCTTACCTGACAACTGGGCAGCATACACCTGTATTGCAACCAGTTGTTAAAATATTGAAATATGGTCATTTGGGTTGGGCTCCTGCATGCTTTGCTTCCACCCTAGTGACCCCAGCCCCTCCCCAGTGCCACAAAAGCTTTGCTCCTGATCCTGCTTTAGCACTCGCTGATTGGCCAATGTTCGCATGGTGCAAGTTGTTCGATATTTTTATCATAACCTCTGCTTTCTACTTTTCTACAAGTTGGGTATTATTACCATCCCTTTTTACAAACAAGGAAACTGAGGCTCTGAGAGAGAAACTAACTTTCCCAGAGTCATACAGCTAGCACAAAACAGAGCTGGGATGTGGGCCAGCTTGGTCTGGGCCCAGAAAGTGTTCCTAACTACTGTGGGTCAAATGTGTCCCCCAAAAGTTCACGTATTGGAAACTTGATCTCCATTCTAACAGTGTTAAGAGGGTGGGAAATCCAATTATGGTATTTGAAAGGTGTGGCGTTGGAGAGGTGATTGGATCATGAGGACTGTGCCCTTGTGAACGGATTGATGCATTCATGAAGTAACGGGTTATCATGGGTGTGGTCTTGATGACTTTATAAGGAGAGCAAGAAGGTTAACTCTCTTACCCTTGCCATTCTCACCATGGGACACAGAGCCCCTACCAAGAAGAAAACCTTCACCAGATGCACCCCCTGGACCATGGACTTTCCAGCCTCTGCGACTGTAAAAAATAAATTTCATTCTCATAGGTATTACCCAGTTTCAGATATTGTGTTATAAGCAACAGAAACAGACTAATACACTAACCATTGGGCCACATCATTTCTCTTCAACATGTAGGTCTGAGGGCTGGGGAAGGAGCTGGGATCCAAGCCCTGGGTGATGAATACAGTGGGGTGAGGCCTATGCTCAGGTTAGCTGGTTAGAGCCATGGGTTCAGGTACAAGGGAGTGGAACAGTGGGGCTTGTCTTATGAACAAAGGCAAAACCCTAGCTGCTAGATCAGACAGCACACCAGAGAGGGAAAGGATGTCCGAGAGCACTGAGACCCAGCCTAGAACTCAGGGGTCTCGAGACAAGACTGGCCCATGAGGCCAGGGTGGTTCGTGGACCACTAGAGGCTGTGGGGCTAGAGGGATGACTCGGGAGGGACAGGAATCAGGCATATTCCGCCCCACCTTCCCTCCCATCCCCCTTGTTCCTTCTTCCCTCCCCTTCCGTGCCCAATCTGAGTCCTTATAAGTAAAGTGTGAAAAATCACATCTGCTCAGGAAGCTTACAACCTGAGCTAAGGAGAAGCTGCATGTATATAAGAACAATATAAATACCGTATATGCAATTAACACAAGTGAGGTCAGAAGCAGGTGTTGTGGCTGAGAGACAACAGAGAAGCTTCCAGAAACCCCTCATCTATTAGACATGTCATTCATTAGACAATGCAAAGATTTTCCTATTACTTCAATTCTCAGAAGTGACGTGTACCGTTGTAAGCATGAATCACTAAGTTAGCAGTTTTCTGGAGGATAAATACTGCCATATTAAACATATGTGACAATGGTAAGAGCCATCCTGATTTCAGAAACGTGCACTGGAAGATAGAAAAATACATCCTCGTGCTCCAAGGTCACTAGCACAAAGGAAAACAGCGAAGAGCCGGCCTCCTCAAACCGCCCCTTGAGATTTGTTCATTCATTCATCCATCCATCCATTCAACAGACATTCATTGAGAGCCCAGTGCTGGGGGTGCGGCACAGAGCGGTAAAGGGCAACCTGGCTCCCTGCTTTCCTGGAGCTCCCAGCTGAGTGGAGGGGGTAACCATTAAGTTAGTAAAACAAACAAATAAATATGCCCTACAAAGATGACCGCATGACGAGAAAGAGCAGAGCTGGAAGCTGGGAGAGAGAACAAACAGGAACTGCTTTAAACAGGTCCCCAGGGACGGCTCCTCTGAGGACGCCCCCTGCAGATGAAGGCGGACTGCAGAGGGAGCTCCAGGGAGAGGGAAGGACAGGTGCCATGGCCCAAAGGTGGAAAGAGTCTGGAGTGTACTCAGTACTGACAGAAGGCCAGCCCCGTGAGCACAGCCCAAGCCAGGTCAGGCACAGCTGAATGCCACTACAAGGGGTTTTGGTATTCATCTGAGTGCAAGTGGGAGGTCTTAGATAAAAGTTATGTGCAAGGAAGTGGCATATGCTGATGGAACTCTTGGAAGGATCCCTCTGGGTACTGGGTTAGCATAGACCTGTTGGGGTTGGTAAGAGGAGCAGAAGGAGGGAAACCAGGAACAAGGCTACTGCATCAGTCCCAGCAAACCATGATGGTGGCTGCAACTAGGGTCATAGCCATAGAGAAGAGAGAAGATTGATTCGAGGTGTGCAGGGAGTCAAGAGCATGCTGTGATTGACTGGGTATGGGGGAGAGGGGCATTGTCATGGGTATTGCCCTCAGGGATGTGCACTTGCTGTTCCTGAAAAGATACTAGTGTATGTGCAGCCCCTTCTCATCCGAGGGGATGTGGAAAAACTGCCAGGACAAGAAGATGCTTGTGGAAGCCGCAGGGGAGCCTGAGAGAACAGTTACTGATGCTGACCGAACCCTTCGCTTATCTGTCACCTACAGATGCACAGTAGAGGCTCTGAGGCGTAATACACAAAATAAGTGCTGTCCAAATATATAAGATGGAGAAAACACAAGTCTGCTGTGGTCCTGAAAGGCTCCACAGAGGAGCAATTTCTCCCCTAGATCTAGAAAGACGAGTAGAATCTAAATAGGCGAGGAGGATAGGAAGGGCACACCTTGACAGAGGGGACGGTGGGGACAAAGGTGGGCAAGTGCAAAGTCAGGGAGCATTAGAGCCCACAGCCTGTCCACCTCTCCCCCTTCCCCTGGATGGGATCGCCGCTTCCTTGGGCTACCTTACCTGAGCCAGGTTCTGTTGCAGAGCATTATCCTCTCTTTCTTTTGTAACAGTGTACTTAAGATAAATTGACATACAATAAACTACACCTAATTGAAGTGTACACTTTGATAAGTTTTGACACATATAGACACCCGTGAAATCATCACAATTAAGATAATAACCATATCCATCACCCCCAGAGGTTTCCTGCTGCCCCTCCCTGCCAGCCCACTGCCCTCATCCCCAGGCAACCACTGATCTGCTTTCTATCACTACAGATTAGTTTGCATTTTCTAGAATTTTATATCAATGGAATCACATAGTATTACCCTTTTTTTCTGGTTTTTTTCACTCTGCATATTTTGAAATCATTTATATTATTGCATACAGTAATAGCTCACTCCTTGTTATTACCGAGTAGTATTCCATTAGATGGATATACCACAGTTTATTTTTCCATTCACCTGCTGATAAACAATTGTCACCAGTTTTTGACAATTACAAATAAATCTATGAATATTTGTGTACAAGTCTATCTTTTCCCTCGAGTAAATAGCTAGCTGAGGACTGGCTGGATCATATGGTAGGTGCACATTTAACTTTATAAGAAGTTGTCAAACTGTTTTTCTGAAGTGTTACAGCATTTTTTACTTCCCAATAGCAGCAGTGTATGAGAGCTTCAGTTCCTCATATCCTCGTCAACACTTGGTACAGTCAGTCTTTTTAATTTTAGCCACTCTAATAAGACGTATAGGGGTATCTCATTGTAGTTCTAATTTGCATTTCCCTAACGACTCACAATGTTGAGCATTTCCCTGCTTACATTTCCCTAATGACTAGTGATGTTTTATGTGCTTGGTAGCTATTTGCATATCTTCTTTAGTGAAATGTCCATTCAAATCTTTTCAATTCTCTAGACAGTATCTTTCAAAGAGCAGAAGTTTTTTATTTGGATAAAGTCCAAGTTATCAACTTTGTCTTTTATGAATTATGCTCTTTTGTCATATTAAGAACTCTGTTTATAACAAGGCCACAAAGATTTTCTCCTGTTTTCTTCTAGAAGTTTTGTAGTTTTAGTTTTATAGTTTTACATTTAGGTTTGTCATTTATTTTGACCTAATTTTGTAGATGGTGCAAGTTATGGACCAAAGTTCATTTTTTGCACATGGATATCCAACTGTTCCACCATCACTTGTTAAAAAAAAAACTAAAAAACCCTACCCTTTCTCCACTGAATTGTTTTTGAAACTTTGTCAAAAATCAGTTGTAGGGCCGGCCCGGTGGCACACTGCTACAGTGCGCCACTTGGGAAGCGCGGCGGTGCTCCCGCCGAGGGTTCGGATCCCACATACAGACCGGTTCCCGCTCACTGGCTGAGCGAGGGGCGGGCGCAGCACCGAGGGTTGTGATCCCGTTGCCGGTCCCGGTCCGATGAGGGCGCGACACTGAGGGTTGCGATCCGCTGCCGGTCACGAAAAAAGACAAAAAGGAAAAAAAAAAAATCAGTTGTAGTTGTCCATATATGTGCAGGTCTATTTCTAGACTCCCAATTCCATTCCATTGATCTATTTGCCTATCTTGATACCAATACTACACTGTCTCGATTGCTGTAGATTTACTCATCATAAGCTTTAAAATCAGGCAGTGTTAGTCCTCCAACTTTGCTGTTTTTCAGTATTGTTTTGGCTATCCTAGGTGCTTTTCGTTTCCATAGGAATTATAGAATCAGCTTGCCAGTCTCGACAACTTCCGTGCTGCTGTGTACTCCCCCTTTCCACTTGGAGCATTTGATCAGAAAACAAATAGGAGAGGAGATCTGAGCTGGGGTGAGTTCCCATGACTGGCAATGAAGCAGATACAGGAAGACTGATCTGAACTGAAGGAGTGATCTCCTCATCTCCAAGACGGAACAACAGTGGTTCTGTCCTTCACACACTGCATCATGGGCACAAAGGCGTTGGACACACGAGCCTTCAGCAAGACTGTCCCCCACCTCGGGGCTCCTGACCATTGCTTCTTGTTCCTCCATTGGAATGCTCTCTCTTCTGCTCTGGCCTTTCCTCATTGTTGAGTATGATTCCTGCCCCCCAGGAGCTCCCAGACTGCACCTGTATCTTCTACATCTGGGTGACTACAGAGTCCAGAACACACAAAACCCAGGCCTCAGTAGATACTGGAGGGAAAAAAGACAGAATTAAAAGGAAGAGGTTGTATATACTGGGAAATCCAGTGGAGTAACAATTACTGGGCATGGTTTAGTAGCTTTAAAAGATTGTTTGGGGGAGTTGCTAGAAATAATAACAATAGATCCCACATAGAACATGTCAGGTTAAGCTTTGCTTGTCATGAATTTTCTCATTTAGTTCTCAAAAGTATCCATTAAGGGAGCAGTATCATTATACCCACTTTTTTTTAGCTGAATTGAGGCCTATAGAGGTTGAATAACTTGCCCAAGTCATTGCTAGAAATAGAAGTGCCAGAAAAGAGTCCAGGTCTGTCTAATTCCAAAGCTCATGCTCTAGAAACCCCAGAGTGATTCTGCCTTCAGGGACAGGAAATGGAAAAGCCCCATAAGTGTGTGCAGCCGGATTGTTAACATGATTTAATGAGCTGCTACAAGGAGCTGGGATGGTACCCAAGACCATCTGACATAGCCATATGTGCCACCGCACCCAGGGAAGACGGCTGACTGTCCTCTAGCCAGTGTGGGAAGTCACACCGTGACAAGAAAAGGAGGCTTTAAGTGAGGGATTTGAAAACAGAGAGGAAAGACCTTGAGTGCTATCCTTTAGGAAGAGGATCATCCAGGAGAATCTTAACCTCTGGAAGCTTCTCAAACTGGCTTAAGCACAAAAGAGGATCTATTGATTCTGGTATCAAGCAATCAGAGATGGTGTAGCTTTGGGCACAGTTGGATCAGGACAGGAGTCATTCTCAGCAGCTTCGTCCCAATGGCAGCTACGTAGCCTCCAGGTTTACATTTCCCCTGCTTAGAAGCCTCTCTTAAAGACAGTTTCAGCAAAAGTCCCAAGTCAGACTCTTACTGTCTCAAGTAGGCCCGTTCCAGAACCAATCAGTGAGACCCTGCTGGGCCCCGCCTGAGTTCCACGTCCACTCCTGGAGGCAGAGGATGGAAGTCAGCCCAGTCCAACCCAACTGCCTGAGAGCAGGAGTTAGAGATTCCCAAAGGAAAACAGAGATGTCCTTGCCAGTAGATGGTCAGTGCAGCAGGCAGAACAACGGATGTCCACTCTGCCTTCTCTCAAACGTGGGTATCCAGGGCAGACCTGCTCCATCCACAAGGCGTCAACCCATAATGTCATGTTTGCTTTGTTGGACACTTCTGGTATTGATCTTCACAAACCCAGAGACAACACCAGCTTCAAACTGCTTGATCCTCCTGCTCTGTCCTCTTCCAGACCATGAATTTCAAGGTCTGGCTCCAACAACCTACAGAAGGCGTGAGTTTCTTTCTGCTTTAACAGTGATTCTATTTCAATTTTATATACTCCTGTCCTCTACACACAGACACTGTATTTTCTTTCCCAGAATTAGGACATATAATTTGATAGGGACCAGTAGGGACAATGGGAAGGACAATTTGGATTCAGAAATGTCTCCAAGCTCCTAGGCTGTGTGGTCACTGTCCTCTACCCAGGCAGCATGCAGACACAGCCAGGAAGCAATGCTTAGACCAGCAAGCTCTTTACCCTCTCACTAAGCACCCTTGTAAAATCCCCCCTTGTCCTAAGCCCCAATGGGCCTAAGGGGTTTCTCCAAAAGCCATTGTTGGCTCCAATTAAGTGGGTAATTTAACATAGGACAGATGATACCAAGCCAACCACTGTAATATCTATAATAAGTGACCAGGCCCCAAA
Organism: Galeopterus variegatus; assembly: GCF_000696425.1. Classification (NCBI taxonomy): domain Eukaryota; kingdom Metazoa; phylum Chordata; class Mammalia; order Dermoptera; family Cynocephalidae; genus Galeopterus; species Galeopterus variegatus. Next base: position 501,022 of record NW_007726508.1, read on the forward strand.
CTCCTGAGTCTCTCTGGCCCACCACCACCCAACCTCCAGGGCAAAGGAACCCCAAACAGGGTAAGGCACAGCCCTCCCTCCTGGGAAGAAACAAGTGTGTGAGATGTTTCACATGCAGCAGCCGCCACTGCAGCATAAAAGGCAAGTTCAAAGGTAATCGGACGAGGAGTTTTAAGCACGGCTGTTCCTGTAGCAAACTGCTTCATGAATACCCATTGGGATCTGTCCATATGGACAGCAGAAGGGATCCTGCTGTTCTTTTGCTAATAAAAACTGTTGTGATTACATTTCCAATCCTCTTGGAATGGGGCCTCCATGGGGCCGCAGCATGGCGTGCCCAGAATGTGTCTTCCAGGCTAATGGGCAGCAACCTTCCCTGCCACCAAGGGGTACAAAGACCCACGCCCACTGGATACAGTGGGATGGTCCTCAAGGGAGTTTGGGGCTGAAGGATTGTGTGAGTGTATATGTGACTGTGCAGTCTCCCACACCACGCACACACACAGGGAAATCTTAATTAATGGAACAAGCTTCCATAAGCCGTTCCAGTTGCTACATTTTCCAGTTAATTAGAGGTTAACCTACAATCGCTTTTTTATTTCAACCCGCTTGTTGAAGTGCGTTAGTTTAATTTCACCCCTACCCTACCAATAGCCTGAGCTCCAGCTACTGTCTCTGTTAGGAACAGCCTCCCATGAAGTCTCTATCAAAATCCTACCCACCCTTCCTGTCCTGAGTCAGCTCCAATGTGGCCTCCTCCAAGAGGCTTTCCCCGACTCCCAGCCTTAAGTGGGGAAGTTTTTCCTCTTGTATTTTCCTAGCCCTCTGCGGGATCCTCATATGAAGCATTTACCATCATCTATCTGGGTCACAGAGTTGAGGATTTTTATCTCCCCTAGGAAGATCCAGGCTCCTTGAGGTCATTGTCAGAGCCCTGCCTCTAAAGTGCCAGTGCCTGAAATACAGTAGGTGCACAATAACTGTTCATTAAGTAAATGAAGTAATGCAACCCAAAGCTCTAGGATCCTGGGAATCATCAAAATTCAAGACCTCAGAAGACTAAAAATTTCAAAGTTTTAAAAAATAAATTCCTGCTTTTCCTTATTTTTCTTGCTAAAAAAATCTCAATTAATTAGGTATGTATTGATCACGAATGTATCCTCTGTAAATCTAGATAGTTGCTACACACATACTCGCAAGGCACACTAAAATATATATGTACACGCAAGTACACGTGGCATCATTGTATTTTTTAACTCTCCAACATAAAAAAATTCTAGTTTGCAAAACGTATTAAAGAGAAAGCTATTATTCACCTTTCTAAAAAGTTCTTGCTTCATTTAAGGGTTGATTTATTTATCCCTGTGCCCCTTTCGGAGGAGCCTCTCCCACCACAGCTGAGTGTTTGTTTACTGACATTAACTGCTTGACTATAAGTGAACTTCACTTAAGGACGATCAAGATGATGATGAAGCATCTCTGAGAGGCTTGAGTACAGCCAATGGGCAAATGGAGTTTTCTTTATGACAAAAAATCCACTTATATACAATATGTTAAAACAAAGGCTATCAAGTATGACTATGCCACTAAACCAGCCATGGGAACTTAAGCTTGTTACTTAATCTCTCTCAGACTCAATTTCCCCATTTGTTGAGTGAGGTCAAGAAGGTTGGTAATGGACCTGAGGTCTAGCATAGGAATTTATCCCTAGGACACAATATAAATGGAAAATGAATAAAAATATTTGACTGAGTCTAGGAAACATTAGTATCCTCCCACATCATTACCACCCACTTTCACAGGCATCCCACATTCACTTTGCTGTGGAAAGAACCCCCAAATCTCTGGCTTAATACAACAAACATATACTTCTTGCTCACAGAGCCAGCTGGAGTCTGAAGGGGACTCTGCTCCACACAGTCACTCAGGGAGTCTGGCCAACAGATTCTGCCACATGAAACTCTCGGCCTCCTGCTTCACTGCAGCAGGTGCAGAGAAGCTATAGTGTCACACACCAGTTCTTCCATGCTTTATTCCAGGGGTGGCCCACCACACTTCTACTCACAACCCATTGGCCACAGGAGTGACATGGTTCTGTGGGAGCAGATGGACTCCTGGTGACGTGATCACCACTGTCTCTGCTATGTCCTAGGACACAGAACCAACCAGGGATGCTCCCACCTCCCACTCCCCCTTAGTCTCTCTCCCATTTACTTAGAGTAAAGCCAGACTGAACTCCATAAGACCATCTTCCATAAAAGCTAGTTGGGATATCAGTGCCCCCAGCCCCAGGGCCAGTGTTTCCAGCACTTGCCACAACCAATGAAGCCCTCCCCCATAGCTAAAAGATCTGGCTGAGGCCACCTCAGAACTAAGGCAAGGCAGTCATCCCCATGCTCCAGAGCCAACCCAAACTGCCATTCCCAAGGGACCAATAGGCTGGCTCCTGATGGGCTACATGCCAACCCAAGCATTCTCTACTTCTAAGCTTACCAAGTCACCTAGCTACGAAGGGCTACCCTGGCCAGACCTCTGCCTCATATCTCTGCTATCCCTGCCAGCTCCCTGCTTCTGTCCTGGGAGGACCTGTGCCTCCCAGCACACATTGGCCATCTGCCCTCCTCAGATGGCAGCCTCCTGGGGCAGATCCTCCTACCAGGCCACCAAGGCCCTCCCTCCTATCTAATTCCCAGTCCTCTGCCTACAGTTCTGGTGGAAAAGAAGGAAGATGACCAGCTTTCCATCAAGAAAGCAGAGAAGTCCTTCCATCTATGGCCAAAGACCAGCTTTAACCATGAGGCAGGAAGACATGGGATAGGTCCCACCTTTTTCTGATGCTCCAGGTGAGTCATACCAATTCTGAATATATAAGAGAAGGAGTAAATCAATGAAGGAATGTCACAAGACAGGTGCTTAATGAATGTCCGTCCATTTGTTCTTTGTAGTGTTAGCTGATGTCACAGGTCAGCTGATCTTCGGTCCTGCCAAGAGAACCAGGGCAAGATTGCTGAGCAAAGAATGAGAATATCCCCAGCTAATTTTTTAACACTCTTTATGCACAAGGCATAATACACTCCGTCTTTATTTGCATAGTTCTTCTCATCCTCACAACAGCCTCATAAGATAGGATTCTGATTATTCCCATATTACAGACAGGTAGACTGAGGCTTACAGTTGGTTATGAGAACAGCCTAGGTCATCCAGCTAGCGAATGGCAGAGCTGGGCTATGAACTCATGCCTCTGTCCAATCTCAAACACCGTGCAGGTTCTGGGGACTGCTCGGATACAGAATTGGTTGGAATTCAATTCAATCAGAATCTCTCAGGCACCAACTATGTGCTCATGTAGTCTGCATTAAACGGTGCAGGGAATCTGGAAACAATGAGTCATGATTCCTGCCCCAAAGGAGCTTGTGATCCAGCAGAGGAGGTGGGATGTGGACATAAGAGCTGTGCCAGACCACGCTCTACCCCTGCCGCATTCTGCATTGTGTTGTGAAATGGCCATGCATTCATGTCCAACCAGAGGAATCAGAGAGGGCTTCCCAGAGAGGGCAGGGCCTCAAAGAAGAAGCAGGTTTTGTGCAGGCAGATAGTGGGGCAGGACAGGCTGGGGCCATGAGGTTGCCCAATTAGTACAACAACGACAACTGCACAGAAAGAACCCTGGCCTTGGAATCCTCACTCACACAGTGCCTTTAGGCAAGTGCCCGCATTTCTTGGAGTCTCAGTTTCCTCATCCAGAACGCAGGAGCGGGGATGATGATGCCACACTCCAGACGCATCTGAAAGTGCATTAGGTGATGGTTGTAAAAGCACTGGGTAAACAGGAAACACTGAACAAATGTGGATGCTCGTGGTTGCTATGGCTACACACAGGGCAGTGAGGGGAGCCACGTTCCCAGCCATGAGCATCTTGATGAGGCAGAGACCACTGTTGCCATGGAGGAGGAGGTCATGCCCTTCCTGCACCCTCATCACGGAGACCCTGAGACAGAGGTTCAGCATAAGGAGGGCCTGTGCTCCTGGGGCGACCCCCAGATTAAAAACTGCACACGGCTTAGGCAGAAGCAATGTGTTCCCTTTGAAAACCATGAGGACTAAAACCCAGAGACGCAGGAGGGATAGTGGGATGCAGCTGTGCCCCCTAAATAGCCCGATTTCAGCTCCCCACGGGGACCGGCAGTTTGAGCCATTCTCCAGGGGCAGCTCTAAAAATAAACCTTCAAACAGGCCTTACACTCCCCTTCCCTGCTCGGGGACCTCGGGGCAAGAGTTTACACCTGAGGCGCTGGCAGACGAGGGTGGAAATGAGGCACTGGACCGTGGGCTGATGTTGCAGTCCCTAGGACCCTTCTGAGGACACTAGGGACTCTCTAAAGAGCAAAGCCAGTGACTGAATACGATGTCACTGATTACAGAAAGTGTCCTAAGCATCTGGACTTGGCTGCATGCTGGAAAGACATCTCAGTTCATCTAAAGTGTCCGTTACTCCCACTTTACATATGAAGAAACCAAGGCTGCTTAGTGTGGTGATGTGACTTGGCCAGGGTCACACCCCAGTCTTCTCCAAACGGGCAGAAAAGAGAGGTGGACCATGACCTCCATGAGAGAAGGGATCGTATGTGGTTTACTCTTTACTATCCCCTCAGGCTCTAGGACAAAGTTATGATAGAGAAGGCACACAATTTACATTTGTTGCATAAATAACTCCTCTCTTTCATATCCCAGATCTAATCCATTACAAATCCTGTAGGCCACGCCTGCAAAATATATCCAGAACACTTACAAGAAAAGCTAAAATTTAAAAGACTGACCACACCAAGTGCTGTTGAGGATGTGGGAAATTGAAACTCTCAGACGCTGCAAGTGGGAAGGGAAAGTGGTGCAGTCATTCTGGAAAACAGTGGGACAGTGTCTCATCAAGTTAAAGGTGAAACTGCCATGTGATCCAGCCAGTCCACAGCTAGTTATTTACCCAAAAGAAAAGAAAGCATTCAAGTATGTCCATACGAAGAGTTGTATACATGTGATCATAGCAGCTTTATTTGTAAAAGCCCCAAACTGGAAATAACCCAAATGTCCATCAGCAGGTGAAAGGGTAAACATACTGTGGGGGGCCCACGTAATGGAATACCACTCAGCAGTAAAAAAGAATGAACTATTGGTACATGCAACCACACAATAACATGCTGAGTAAAGGAAGAAAAAAGACTATATGATTCCATCTATACAAAATTCTAGAAAAAGCAAACTAACACATAGTGACGGAAAGAAGAGCAGTGTCTGCCTGCGACTCGCAGGGGGCTGGGGTGGAGGGAACAAGGGGCCGTGAGAATGAGCAGGAGGGAGGGACACAGGGGGCACAAGGAAACTGTGGGGGCTTATGGAAACGCTCATGATCTTGACTATTGGGATGATTTCATGGATATAAACATATATGTTAAAAGTTATCAACTCATACACTTTATGTGCAGCTTATTGTATGTCAATTATGCCTCAATAAAGCTGTTTTTGAAAAATATCCAAACCCAACAGTTTCTGCCCACCTCCACGGCTGACCACCCTGGCCCAGGTGCTCATCACCACCTGATGCCTCACTCTGGATGCGCCAGCCCGGCTGCAATTGCGCTGCTACCAGAACGTGCCGTTCTCTCTGTGGAAGATGCTGTGGCTCCCTGTTCTCCAGGCCCATCCACCCACCCACAGCGGCTTAGCCAGCCAGCTGATGACAATTCACAGCTGCCCCTTCTCCAGAGAATTGCTCTTGGTAGACAGGAATTACCTTGCCAGAAAGGTTACACCTCCACCCCAGGGACACCCACAGCCACTGACTGACTGATATAGGAGCACAAAAGTCTAGACCCGTGCTTCAAGAGCAGATGGCTTTGCAGGCTGATTCATGCTCCAGAGCCCCACCACTATGGAGCAAGCGGAGCCTAGATGCTATCTTGCTCAGTCCTTCCCCTTTCCTATCCTAATTTATTTCCTCCCCTACATGTTTAGGAACTTGCATCCCTTCCTCCCCTACAGGTTTGGGAACCTGCATCCCTGACCAGTTGGTGTCAGGGGTGGGCCTAGGAAGCAAATCGAAGTATGGGATTCTTAGGAGGACCCCTCATGGGCCTGGTGGCAGGTAAAGAATTGGGCGTCCTGAGTACACGGTACCAGTGCATTTGCTGATTTCACCTGGGGTGTCTGGGGTGGGCTACAGGTGGAGGGGGATGCATGGAATCATGCACTATCTCTGGAGTCCAAGAGACAGGGGAGGAAGAGAAGGTATAAGGACTATCACATTGGGTAGCTGTTGCTGAACACAGATGCTTTGAAGAGAGAAAATGACAAGCTTGGGACAATCAATCATCAATTTAAAACAATTGTGAGAGGCAGAGAGCTTCATCAATGTCATTTAAAGAGACATGTCTCCTGCAGTTGGACAGCTGATGGAGCTGAGATCAAACACAGGACAGAATCGTAAAAGCAGAAGAACTTCAGAGAATGTTGCCTTCTAGGGGCCACTGGCAATTCTCATATGCCAAGTCAAGGTTCTGGTAGGAAGAGTGGGACTTTGAAATCTGGGAGAGATATCTATGAAAATACACTTGAGCTCTCAAATCTCCAATCCCCGAAACCCCTGGGCCTAGCAGAAAATGTCCACTCCTTGTTGGGAGATAGGAGCTCTCCCTCCCCCATCCCCACCTTGATTTGTTAGTGTGCAAGCCTCATCGAGTCAGGTGCCTTCAGTAGAATGGTGCTGGCCGTCTTCAAGATGTGTTCCCAGGGCCGGCCCGGTGGCGCACTGGAGAGTGCGCTGCTTGGGAGCGCGGCGGCGCTCCCGCTGAGGGTCCAGATCCCATGTGGAGACCGGTTCCCGCTCACTGGCTGAGTGTGGTGCGGATACAACACCGAGGGTTGCGATCCCATTGCCAGTCCCCGGTACGGGCGCGACACCAAGGGTTGCGATCCCGTTACTGGTCAGTAAAAAAGACAAAAAAAAAAAAAAAAAAAAAAAAAAAAAAAAAAAAAA
>NW_007726508.1:508058-534156 GCF_000696425.1 Galeopterus variegatus
AAAAAAAAAAAAAAAAAAAAAAAAAAAAAAAAAAAAAAAGATGTGTTCCCAGCTCCTTTCCTGGCCGCCAGAGCCATAACTAGGACCAAACCACAGCATGGTTTCACTGGGCAAATGCACGACCTGCTAAGGGAAGGGAAGGAGCTGTGAGATCCGGCAAATGTGAAGCAGCAGAAAGCAGGAGCATATATATGGAAGGGGATGCTGAAGGTGCTGCATCAAGGGGGAAATGGTGCAGAGCTGGAAAAAGAAAAGTTGGCTGATACTGGGTGCTCCTCAGATCATGGGATTTAACACCCTGGCAAGGATGCCAAAAGAGGATTCTAACATGCCACTGGGATGGTTCTCACAAGCTGCTGCAACAGACGGTGGGGGAAGGGCTCCAAAGACTCCCATATACCACCATATGGCCTTCAAAACCTAAAATATTTACTTTCTGGTCTTCTAGATAAAAAGTTTCCTGACCCCTAATGTAACAAAGGTATTGCTTAATATATAGAATCAAAAGAGATGAGAATTCAGTGCAATCCCTATCATAATCTGAATGGCCTTTTTTGCAGAAATGGAAAAGCCAATCCTCAAATTTTTATGGAAATACAAAGGGTTCCAAGTCATCAAAACAATCTCGAGGAAGAAGAACAAAGTTGGAGCACTCAGACTTTCCCGTTTCAAATCTTACTACAAAGCTACAGTAATCAAAACAGCATGGTGCTGTCATATAGACATATAGACCAATGGAACAGAGTAGACAGTCCGAGAATAAACCCATACATTTATAGCCCATTGATTTTCAAAAAGGGTGCCAAGACAATTCAATGGTGAAAGAATAGTCCCTTCAAGAAATAGTTTTAATGATTTGAAACAAGTGGATATGCACCTGCAAAGGAATAAAGTTAGTCCCCTACCTCACATAATATACCAGAATTAACTCAAATGGATCAACAGCTTAAATATAAGGAGTAAAACCGTAAAACTATTAAAAGATAACATAGATGTAAATCTTTATTACCTTGAATTAGGTAATGGATTCTTAGATATGACACCAAGATCACAAGCAACAAAATAAAAAGCAAATAAATTAGACTTCATCAAAATTAAAATCTTTTGTACGTCCAAGGACACTATCAAGAAAGTAAAAAGACAACCCACACAATGGGAGAAAATATTTGCCAATCATGTATCTGATAAGAGTCTAGTATCCAAAATATACATTAAAAAACTCTTATAGCTTAATAACAAAAAAGACGAACAACCCAATCAAAACAAAGGCAAAGGACTTGAATAGACATTTTTCCAAAGAAAACATACAAATGGCCAACAAACACATGAAAAGATGGCCAACATCATCAGTCGTTCGGGATATGCAAATAAAACCCCAGGGAGCTGCCCCTTCACACCCACTAGGATGGCTGTGATCACAAAAACAAAAAACAGCAACCGTTGGCAAGTACGTGGAGAAACTGCAAACTTGTACATTGTTGGGGGAATGGGAAATGGTTCTGCCACTATGGAAAAGAGTTTGGCAGTTTCTCAACAGGTGAAGCATAGAATTACCATTTGACTCTACGATTCCACTCCTAGGTGTTCATGGGAGCACTATTGACAACAGCCAAATGTGGAAACAGCCCAAATGTCCACCGATGGATGAATGGATAAGCCAGCTGTGACATACAGATACAGGTGTATGACATCCCGCAGGTGTAGATGCAGGTCCAGCTATTCCACACAAGGGAATATGATATACGGGTATATCATGTCATGCTACGGTTTGGTCCTCGTTAATGGTATATCATATTCCATTGTGTGGAACATAATGTACCTGTGTATTATATAATATTCCACAAGTGTGGATACAGGTATATAATATCCCACACATGGAATATTATTCACCCATGAAAAAGGGTGAAGTATTGATACATGCTACAACATAGACAAACCTGGGAAATATTATGCTAACTGAAAGAAGCCAGACACAAAAAGTCACATATTTTATGATGCCATTTATATAAAATACCTACAGTAGATAAATCCAGAGAGACAGAAGGAAGATTGGTGGATGCCAGGGGCTGCAGGAGGGAAAAACTGCTTAATGGGTAAGGGGTTTTACTTTCGAGTGATGGAAATGTTTTAGAACTAGATAGAAATGGTGATTATAAGACATTGTTAATGTACTAAATGCCACTGAATTATTTACTTTAAAATGGTTAATTTTATGTTATGCGAGTTTTGCCTCAATAAATTATTCAAAGAAAAAAAAGAGAGATGAAGGATGAGCGGAAGGCTGAGATTAAAGCACCAGCAGACTGCGGTCGATGGGAGGGCCCGGAGGACACCCATCTGCCGAGGGGACAAGGAGCTCACTGGCGAGGGACAACAGCACTGCTACTAGGCTCACTCCCGGCTGTCCTCTACAGGCTGGAGCCGAGAGCAGGAGATGCTGCTGCAGAACTGTGACCCCTCGTGGCAATGGGGTGATAATCTTCTGATAAAGCACAGACATGGTGGTAGCACTTGTCCAAAGTGGGCGAAAGTACCATCAAAGCAGAAATGGCAGCAAAGGCCGAGCCCGTGGCGCACTCGGGAGAGTGCGGCGCTAGGAGCGCAGCAGCGCTCCAGCCGCGGGTTCGGATCCTATATAGGGATGACCGGTGCGCTCACAATGCTTACTGGCTGAACGCGGTGCAGCCAGTCTCAAAAAAGGACAAAAAAAATAAAAGAAATATTTATGGGGCCGGCCCGGTGGCGCACTGGATAGTGCACCGCTTGGGAGGTGCGGCGCTCCCGCCTGAGGGTTCGGATCCCACATACAGACCGGTTCCCGCTCACTGGCTGAGCGAGGCGCGGGAGCAACACTGAGGTTTGCAATCCCGTTGCCGTCCCCGGTCCGGTACGGGGGCAACACTGAGGGTTGCGATCCGTTGCCGGACACGGAAAAAAGACAAAAAACAAAAAAAAAAAAAAAAAGAAATGGCAGCAAAGGAAGCAGGGGCCTGACCTTAAGACATCTACGGCAGGTGTCGCCACCTGTGTTTGTAAATAACGTTTATTGATGCGGTCAGGCCATTTGTTTGCATATTACCTGTGGCTGCTTTTGTGCTACAATGGTAGAGTTGAAGAGTGGAAAAAGTGACCCTATGACCCGCAAAGCCTAAAATATTTACTCTCTGGCCCTGTATAGGAAGTCTGCTAACCCCTAATCCATGGAAATGGCTAATAGAACACGAGCTTCCCGGGATCCAACAAGGGTATTACTTAATAGGAGAGTACTTCAGAAAGTTGGCAGAAAGAATTAAAAGATGACACGAATCCTTCCATGAACTCTTTGAAGACCCCTCATATATAGAATCAAAGGAGATAAAGAGTGGACGAGCAGAGGCTGAGATTAGATATCATGAGAGAAAGTCACAGTCCCCTGCCTAGTTTCCAGACCTGAGCTAGCTCTGAGACCCAGAACCCACCCACTGAAAAGCAGGATGGTCCCCATGAGAAAGGACCCTGCAACACTGCAGTAAATACACACAGTAGGCATTCCCCAAGTGCACCTGTGGCCACGTGCTGAATTACAATGGGAAGACAGAAACCTCAGGCCCTCTGAGGGCTGCTAGACATGGGATCTAAGCTGGTGCCGATACACTGAAACCCCAAGCCCCTCACAGCTCCTCCATTACAGTAGGGACATGTGGGGGTCAGGTAGTAAACGGAGTCCTGGCCCAGACGCTGCAAGCTCTGGGTCTGTGGGCCCAGCAAGTGGTCATTTCCAGTTCCAGAATATACAATTGGAATATGTTTACTTAGCAGTTGGCAGAACCTCAGTGATTTTTCAATCAGTAGAGTAAGAGCTCTTGTAGCACAGAAGTTCAAGTGGAAGCCTGTGAAGCTGCTTCCTGGACCAAGATGGCAAACCAAAAACATTGTCACTTCCTGGGGGAATGGCAGAAGGTTAGTGTCACCCTCAAAGACTTTAAAAATGCACGGGAGATGGTCTGTATCATGCATCCCATTTCATACACTGGTCTGGACCCTGTCATGGCAGATAATAGTGAACTACTGCGAACTTAACCTTCTGCAGCTTTTGAGCTGAATGTGGTATCTTACCCTGAACAAATTAACACAGTTGCAGGCAAGCGGTGTGCAGCTGTTGATCTGGGAGATGCCTTCTTTTCCATATCCAGCAGAAAGAAGCATCCAACACACTTCACATTTCTTCGGGTGGTGTGAACAGCAGTATTCGTTCACAGTTCCACCTCAGGGTTCTGTAAATCCTCCTTCATTCTATCATAATATTCCTAAGAGGCTTGGACACATTCACAGAATATCATACTGTCTAATATATTCATGACATCATGCAAATCAGGCCTTTATGAGTAAGCAGTAACAAATATGTTAACAAGTAAGGTACAAGGACCGAGAGGGTAGGAGATAAACCCTACAAGGAGTCAGAAGCCTGCCACATTTATTGGTCTTAGAGATCTCAAGATCTTGGGCATGCTGAGAGATTCCCTCCAAAATAATGAACAAGTTATTGTACCTTGCACCTTCTACCATTCAGAAAGAAGCACATGCTTTGGACTTGGTATATCCAAAGTGTGACACAGGTGACGCAGGAGGCTGCTAGTCTTGAGTGAGGCCCAGAGTAAGAGAGTACTGGGCAACAGATTCAGGCTGTGGTACAAGCAGCCCTCATACCTGAGCCATATGATCGAGCAGACCCCATGGTACCAGGGGTACGTGTGGTAGAAAAGGACATCATATGGAATCTCTGGCAAGTCTTAACAGGAGAGTCATAGGCAGACCTTTGGGGTTCTAGAACAAAACTATGCCATCTTCAGCAGAGAACTACACATCTATCCAAAAGCAGCTCCTAGCATGTGACTAGGCCTGGGTGGGGACAAGAGGACACCAGGTGACCGTGAGACCAGAGTTGCCCGTCATGAGCTGGGAACTGTCGGCCTCACTACTAAATCCTAACATCAGCAACCCTTTAGAAGATAGAAGTTGCACACCCAGAATCGGGTTCAAACAGGGGCAGAAGTAACTGAGTGAACAGGTGGCCCATACTCCGTGTCACCACACACATTTGCACCACTCCTGAGGTCCCAGGGAGGTTCCCCACAGCCAGCTGGAGGAGGAAGGAAAGGGGTCTGCAAGACAGAGTGAGGAGTCCTCCCCGGCCACCCACTCTGTACAGACAGAGAAGTGTTCTGAGGGCAGTATACACACAGACCGATGGGAAGTGCAGAATGGCATGGCTTGTAAGTCAAGACTCTGTGAGGAAAAAGATGGAAGACCAGTGACAAGGAGGTCTGGGGAGAACCATGTGAACGGGCTTGCAGGAGTGACACGAAGTGTGAAGACCTCTGTGTCATACATTAACACACTCCGGGAGCACCCACTGGGAGAGGCATGACAGGATGACCCAGCCAGGCAGTGTTAGGCAGCCTGGCTGGTGACTGCTGTTGGCTTGCACAGTGAGCCCGTAAACAGAGTGACCATGGGGCAGAGAATGAGTGACGTGTGACCCCAATCGCATGGACTTCCCAGCAAGGTTGATCTAACTCCTAGATCTGCTTCTTAGGTTAGCGGGTTGTCAGACCAGTAGGCACAGAAAGAGTCACCATGTTGTCAGGATTGGAGCATTAGGAAACATTAGAATACAAGGCCTTAAGGGCCTTTCACTCCCAGTATTCTGCCATTCTGTGGCTCCAAAGCGCCTTCATTGCTGTGACCCCAGATCTGTACAGAGAGTTTTTCTCCTCCCCTTCACCATGCAAGACCCCCCTCCATAATTTTTGTCCCCAAGCTTGGAGACATCCTCCAGGCTTAAGTGGGGGGAGCAGGGTGGAGAGCAGGGGGCCTAGAGCTTCCAGGATATTGTTTTGCTTTCCCCGGGCCAGGGTGGGAGAGCGGGCAGGGGTGTGGGTAGGAAGCACACAGGCCAGAGAAAGAAAGATTCCTAACCCCTGACATTGTCACCATTCCTGCTGCCTTTTGAAGAGCTTCCACACGCCCTGATTGCTTTTGTCCCTCAGCTTGGCAGGTGGGTGTTAGCACCTCTCTGGCAGGTGCAGAAGCTGAGGCTCAGAAGAGTTCAATGGGTTGCCCAAGGTAACACAACAATGCTGCCAGGGCCAGACCTGATTTCCTGACATTTCATCTGGTGCTCTTTTCACAAAGCCACACTTTCCAAGATAGCAGCTTCCCCAGGACAGAGCTGGAGCAGCCACCCTCAGCCCTCCAGCCCAGGAAGTCCAGCCAGCATCCATGCCCACAGACCTGGGAGCCGAGGACGGTTCTACCGGGCCTCCTGCCCTCATCTTGGGTCCTTGGGGACCCTACTACCACCACCACCAAATACAGTACTGGACTGCTGACTTTCACTGTGGCCCTGCTGTCTGTCTGCACTCCCCAGCCTGTACCCAGAGGTTCATCTGCTCACGGAAACCCCGAGCACTGAAATGGCCAGGGAGGACTTTACAACCACTGGCTGCTGCTGTTGCTAAGAAACGGGTCCTTTAAATTCAATTTACAAAAAAGATAGCAGAGCGAGCAAGCGAGCGAGCAAGGAAGAGATGCTCGAGCATCTGGTTATCTTCCCCGGCTGTCTCCGGTGACCACGAAAACGAGATGAGCGCCCTGCAGGACGGGCGCTGGCCCTCTTCAAGCCACCCTCTCCCTTTCCTCCGGGCTGATGTCGCAGATCGGAGCTGGGTTTGACAGCGGGCGGGAGCAGAGGGTCGGAGTCTCCTTCTGGGAAACTTGGCGGGTTGAAAAAATTCCAGTCCCCCCCCCCCCCACCTCACCTCCTGTAAGGACTGAGACTCCCCAAGAGAGTGAAGCCCCCGGTCCTTATGCTGAGCACCCACCCCAGCCCCCCGCCAGTTCCACTGTCAGAATGAGTCATTCCGCATATCTGCACCATCCTCCCAGCTTGCTCAGGATCTCCCATGCGTTACATTAGCTCTTGCAGAGTAAGTGTTACTTCCGCACATCACAGATGAGGAGTACGGTGGCTGGAAAATACACCTTTATCACAAGCGGGGCATGAGCCCTGATCCCTGCTCCACCAACAACGGGCTCAGCTGCTCAGTTCCCTCTCTAGGCAATGATGGCTCAGCTATCGATGGTAAGGTAGGGTTAGATCACGAGCTCCCACAGGGGGTCCCCCAAGTAATGCTGCGTGGGAGGTTACACGTGGCTTGGGATTCACTGGTCAAACAAGTTTGAGAAACTCCGTGTTAAAGTTAAACAGGTCTCCTCATGCAACCGAATGTTTGTGTCCCACACCCCCCAAAAAACCCTGATCCCAATGTGACGGTACTAGGAGACAACTAGATCACAAGTGCGGAGCCCTCGCCATGAGCTAAGCGCCCTCATAAGGAGAGAGGGAGAGAGCTGTTCCTCTCTCTGTCTGCTCCCCTCTCTGTCTGCTCCCTGCCCTGGGATGGCACAGCAATGAGAAGGCCATCTGTCAACCAGGAACTGGCCTCACAGAACCCACCCAACTGTGCTGCATCCTATCTCGGGCTTCCCAGCCTGCAGAACTACGAGACATAAATATCTGTTGTGTAAGCCACACAGTACAGCAGCCTGAAGTGACAGAGACACCCTCACTGTGAGATTTCCCAAAGCCTTTAACGCCTTAATGTGTTATAGGAATCTCCAGGAGCAGCTATCTTGGCTTGGGTTCCCTCTGAAACAGGCTATGATACAAGCATTTGAATTCAAGTTGACTATTTAGAAGGTGTTCCCAGGACACTCTGGTAGGCAAATGAAGAAGAGAGACAGGGAGGAGAAAGCAGCCATAAAGGATGAGTTATCAAGCAAGTTATCTCTGTGGGCAACCAGAGCTTAATCCCACCAGGGTCTCTGCAGTGGTGGGGAACACACGCCTCAGGAGGGAGGGAGCCGGGGTATTTATACACCAACACCTGCCAGTCATTGGTTGAGAGCTGCTCTTGCAGGGGTGGGGAGGGGCGTGTTCACTGTCTCGCACCTCCACCTGTCTCCCAAGCCGGAGCAGAAGGCCTCCGGCCGAAGTGCAAACAGTGGCAGTCGGGAATCTAGCCCGGTACACTAGCATGGTAGGTCCTGGGAGACGCAGGCAAGACCTAACAGCATCTGCTATAGGAGTTACAGTTTCCAAGGCTTACTTGGTCATGAACTCTCTGGTGGGGAACAGCTCCCAGGACTCATGTTCCACTGAAAAGCCCATGGAGACACCAAGCTAGGAGCTCTCCAAGGACTGAACAATCTAGAAGGCTGAGGCAATAACCCTATAATGACCAAAACGTCACATTTTCTCAACACCTCCCAAAAGCTGAACAGAGGGATCCTCATAGACATAAGACAAGTTTGCCTCTGACCAGATCATCCCAGTTCATCTTTCCAAACATTCTATGCCATTTCTAAGATCCTGGCCCCTAAGCCCAGTCTAAAACACTCTGGCCTGACCTGGCACCCATACAGTAAATTCCTGCTAGACAGACTTATAGTATTTCTGCTCCCAGGGCTCACCATCTCCTCCTGGGTTTCTTAGGTTGGCCAAAACCAGGAAAATCACCCTAGAGTGCTTCCTCTACTCATCTCTCTCCTTCCAATGGTCAGTTGGACCTGCAGCCTTGTTTTCGAAAACTAAATAATAACGCTAATCCTAAGAGAGGTTGTAGCAGGGTAGCTAAGAGCACAGGTACTGGGATCAAATTGTACCTCCACTGCTCACTACCTGTGTGGCCTGGAGCAAGTCACTTAGCCTCTCTGTGCCTCAGGTTTCCATAAAAAAGAAATGATAACAATACTTTCCTCGTAGAGTTATTATTAGGCTGTATTAACTACTATTAGACTGTAATGCACAGTGCCTGGGGACAGTAAGTTCTCAGTAATGATGTCATCAGTAATAATATGACAATGTTTATTGAGCTCTTGTCACATGCCAGGCACTGTGCTAAGCACTTACAGGCATTAAATCATTTAACCCCAGCTATCTACCTGCCTACCTATGCTATTATCCTTATTTTATCGATGTGAAAATGCAGTTCAGAGCACCCACACTGCTGGCCCAAAGTCACTACATGGGAAAACAACCAGGAAAAAAACCTCTCACGTCTCCAGGAATGGCTGCCTGATGAAATCTCAGGTGGCATGAAACAAGGTTTAGTGCTGTTCAGAGGCTACTGTGGTTGCCAGTCAGGTGATCAGGCATGGCCAGTCCTTTCTCTTCTCTCATCTCAGAAACCCAAGTTCTCCTTAGGCCCCAAGATGAATACCTGATCCAAACTGGAAGTAGAAGCTTTCCACCTCTATCCTCTCTGCCTAGCAAAGCCTGGCCCAGGCCACAAAGCCCCCTTCTTCCAGGCAGCCTTCCATGGGCCTTCTCACACCCAACTGCAAAGAAGTCTCCTTCCTCCCCTGCTAGAGTACTACCCTCATGTGACAGTCCTTTGGCATGCTGACCTCCTGACACCTTTGTGTAGGTCTCTTCTCTCATTTGATCTCGTGAGCAGGTACAGCTGCTCTATGAAGGGAGAGGCATTGCCTTAAACCCCAGGCTACAGCACCTAGCCCAGGTGGTGTCTGTCACAGATACTCGATAAAGAGTCAAGCATCCTAACACTGAAAGACGCCTGAGAACTCAACTGCCCCCCACCCCCTCCCTGCATTTTACAGAGAGAAAAACCAAGCTCCAGACAGAAGCACCAACCTGCTGAAGTCGCCCAGCAGGCAGTGAAGGAAACAGACTCAGACCCAGGACTCCCGACTCGTGAGGACCCAGAGGACTGTCTCCGGGGAGACATATGACATTAAATGAATAGACAGTCTTTCTATCAAGGGGCTCGCACACTCCCACCTTCTCACCACGACCACCGAGCAGGACACGAATCCCCTCTCCCCTCCTTGGCCCACGTGCTCCTCCTCTCTTTCTGGTGTCTGCAGGTTTACATCTTGTCCATGAGACGCTAGAATGTCAGCCATTAGCCTCCACCCTCCACATTCTTAAATGAGAGGGCCAAGATTAATGAAGCTTTTGAGCCCAGTGAGTTGTACAGATGAATTAACACCGTCTGACCTTTTTATTTCCCACGAGAAGATTTGTGGTGCCCCCCCGCCCCCACGCCCATCTGAGGAGCAAGCTCGCTCCCAGCCACTTCCTGTCCGGCAGCCACAGTGTGTGGGACCCAGTGAAAGGACGTCCTTCCTCAGAACGGCAGTCACACCCCGTGTGATTACTCCTGTGAGGAACTGGGTAAGAGGGAAGGAGGTGGGTGCAACTTCCGGAATCTCCCCAAACTCAAGACAGAGCCTGGAGAAGGAGAGCGCAAACCAGCAGGTATTGCAGAGCCAAGTCTTTGGAGTGCAGCTGGAGGTCCAGAATTGCATTTGGAGCTAAGCCAGGGCAATGTTCAAAGCAGCTAACAGCAAAGCATGGCAGGAGCACCCATCAATCAGTGCAGATGCTTGCCATAAACCACCATAAGGCCACATGCACACATCCTGGGGACTATCAGCAGGCGACAGAGCCCACGTTCTTCCCAGAAATGGGCAGGTTTGGGGTGCTGAGAGAGCAGGCCAAGAGAGGGGAGAACCAACTAACACGGTGGAAAGCTAGAACCCAAGTCATGGAAATAGCCAAGGGACATTAAAAAAAAAGAAATGTCTAATCTTAAATTTTAAGTTGTTTGAGTTTTTGCAATATAAATCACTCCTTCAGGCTGACCAGTTAGCTCAGCTGGTTAGAGCATGGTGCTGATAACACCAAGGTCCGAGGTTGTATCCCCGTGCCGGCCAGCTGCCAAAAAAGGAAAAATAAATTTAAAAAATAAATCATTCTTCCACAGCTTTTCAGTGAAGGCATCTATGCACACAAATGTCTTGAGAAAATGGTGTATGTGTGTAGCAGGAGGGGAGAGCTGAATTCTACATGTGGTGCCCATATTTGTGGACAGAAAAAGCATATTTAGGGCCCCTGAACTGAACTTATTCAGCAGCTCAGAGCCAGCGATAACCATAAGCTGCCCAGGAATTTTAAAAATTCTTGGGGTCATATTTGCTTTTAACAAATTCATTCAAGTGTCAAGAAACCTTGGGTTCAAGGAAATCGTATCCAGATCTCAACAGGCAGAGTGGTCCACAGTGACGTTTGGGTTACATACGCAAGACTGAAGTCATCCTCTCCACCACCATCGTCCACTGTGCCCCCCACCATGTGGCTGAATGCCACCCCAGCCAGCAGGGCCAAAGTCCAGAGTCATCTTGACCCTGTGCTCTCACTGCTGGTGGCCAACACTGTCAGATGCCTTCCCGATGTCCATTCTCCACTGCTAGATCCGTTCCCCACTTCTTCCCAGCTAACAGAACCCTGATTTGCTTTGGGGCGGCTATGTGCTTAGCTCCAGAAAATCGATTGCAACTGGTCCAAACATTATAACAATCCCATACCTCACATTCCCTGCCTCTCTTGCAGCTGGGGAGGCTGTGTGACCCAGGCCTGGCCAGCAAGGCCCAAGCAGAAGTCTGCTGGAAATAATTCTCTTCTGATACAAGGAATTGATGAGGCTGGCACCGCCTTCCTCTTCTTCCTGCCTGGGATGTAGATGAGACATCTGGAGCTCTAGTAGCCACCTTGTGATGACGGTGAGAAGGCCTATCAGAAATGTAGACTGTGACAGTACTCGGCAGCTGAACCACAGCCTACAACCACCTGTGCTCAAATGTATGGTCACTGTGTATGTAAGCCACCATTAATTAAGGTTTCTGTGTCTTGCACCTGAACACATCCTTAAGTGATCCACTCCCCTTCTCACACATCCCAATGGTCACCAGGTTCTGTCAACTCCACCTGCCAAACATATCTCCCTTTGAGCACCTGCTCTCCAGCTCTGCTCAGCCCTGTCCTCCATGTGGACCCAAAGCAGTCTCTCCAAAATGCAGATCTATGTAAAGCCCAGCAATGACTCCCATGGCTTTATGGTAGGATTAAATTCAAGGTTCTTAGTGTGGCATTCAAGGTTTATCCTGACATGAGCCCACCTGCCTTCAAGCCTCATCTCCCATTATTCCCTCCCCCTGCACACAAACACCCCCCAAATGCATGCACCAGCCACATCAAACCACTCCCCATAACCCAGACACACTGGGCTCTCGAGCTCCATGCCTCGGCATGTGCTGTTCACTCGTCTAAAGCCCCTCCCCTACACTTGCTCTCAGGGGCATCAAAGAAGGCTTTGTAGAGTAGGGGGTACTTGAGCTGGCCCTTAAAGGATGAGCAGGAGCTTTCCAGTGTGGAGGTCTCTCTCCTATGTGCTGCAAGAGCGAGTCTGTTCCTATTGCTCCAAAGCTTTGTTCGTATCTGTCCACAAAGTTTTGTTCGTATCTATTTACACAGGTCTCTTCTTTTAGGATGTGTTTCTGGCTGAAGGGATCCTGCATCTTCCATCTCTCTGTCCTCAGCATCCAGCACATGCTTGGCTCAGCAATGCTGGGCTGTCGTTCCCACTGGGATAGAAATGTATTCAACCAGAATAGTATTGAAAGGTGAAAGAGAAAGTGGCAGAGGATGAAACTGTGAAGGCAGAATGAGTGGCTGAAGTCTGCGGGTGCAAGAGCCCCTATGTCCTGGGTGGAATGTGTCAGTGCTCTTTTTACATGCATACCCCACGACCACTGACGACGTCAGTGTTATCTCGTGTACAGGTACACACACCCACAAACACACACTCATGCATACCTAATCACGATAACGATAAGAGCAGATCAGCCCTTGTTTCCAAGCTGAGAACCAGAGTAGCTGTGCCTGGTGGTTTGGTACAAGTTCCAAAAGGAAGCTAGCGTTTGAGTTTTCTTTTATTCATTCAGCAAACCAAGCACCTCCAATGTGCCAGCGTGACTGAGATGTATTCAGTGGGGTCCCTGTGACCTCCAGGAGAGAAAGCAGTCATTTCAGTCAGGAATCACATCAGACTGTTTCAGTCTGGAACACATCAAAGGAGTATAGAGAAAGGAAGGAGGAAATGACATTTTAGCCGAGCCCAGAAGGAGAGAAGGGTTTGGGCAGCAAGGGGAATAAGAACGGCATCCTGGGCAGAGGACGTGGCATGAGTGATGACCCATCTAGTTTTCTGCTGTTTTTATAGTTTGTAAATAAATATTTTCTGCTAAAAAAAAAAGCAAATGGCATTTAGAGCCTGGAGCAAGTTAGAAAGGTTATGGTGACAGACAAACCACCAAAAAGGGGGCTGCAGTGAGCCGGTGGACACCATATGTGGCCTGGACTGCCCAGTTAAGGAATTTGGACTTTATTTAACATGGAGCCAACGAGAGTTTCTGAGCCTGGTGACAACTGTACTGCCCAGGCACAGGGACTGGGAGCCAGAGGCAGGGAGCTGGCTGTTTCTTTGAGCTGCGAAGACGCCACAACACAGCTTCTCGCTGTTTCCACCCATTGTTCCCAGGGCTCCTAATGAGGCGCCCCACCCCTCTGTGCAGACGTTAGCGCGTGGGCGGGGAGGTGGGCCAGGAAGCCCTTCGTTCCCATAAAACCATCCCTCTCCTCATTGTTTCCCTCTGCCAGTTGTGCTGCTCACACGTGTTCCTCCTGGCAGGGAAGGGTGCACCCGGGATTCTCGGTGCAGACGCCCTGCTGGCTGGGTTCAGGGGCAGAGACGGGCCTGACGCCGGTCTGCGCCAGCACCTAGGCAAGCTCGGCATCCCCCAACAGAACGTGGATCTGCTCGGGAAATGCCCCATGCTGTGCCTCCGAGGGGGAAAGCCGTGTTCAGAAAAGCAACCAGCAGGAGGTGAAACCCGTTCCTGCAAGAAACAGAACCCAGCCCTCACCCTGCCCCTGTGGCTCGCCCACCATCTAAACTCCCAAACTAAGTGTCTGTCTTATTTGGTGCTGCTTTTGTAACCTGTCAATAAATATTTTCTGTCTAAAAGAATGTTTTTGGCTTCCCTGCAGGAACATGTACTCTCCTTATATCAAAATATCTAAAGCTTTCTGTTCAAGTTTTTTAACAAGCTGATAGAAATCCAAAGGGGAAATATATCCTGACATATGCAAAAATATGACATCCCCCCCCCAAAAAAAAAACCCTCACAGCAGCACGTGTGCAACTCCCCGGCCTGTTCTCCAGAGCCCCTGAAACCTCCTTGCCCTTGGCAGCCAGGCCGCAGAGCCCCCCTCTGCCCCAAATCCCCACCATCTGGCATTTCTGTCCACAAAGCACCGGCCCTTCTACCCTGGGCTGCCTGCCCACCCTGCAGATGGAGCCCAGGCACTGGAGCGGGCTGCCCGGGCTTTGCCTCCCTGCCACAGTAATGACACATACCACCCCCCCACACACACACTAGCTCTCTAACATTCTGAGCCCGCCCGCTTCCTGGCCCTGCCACAGTGGGCTCAGGCCAGGCCCGCCTCACCTGCCAGCTCTTTCCTAACCCCACACACCAGCCAAGTGGGGGCAAGTGTCAGGGAGGGAGAGAGAGAGGAAGAGAGCAGCCACAGGGTGCCAGCATCACTAGAGGGAAGGAGCCAGGCCCCGGGGAGGCGAGCAGGCAGGTGGCCGAGGGGGCCTCACTTGCTGGACCATCTGTCAGGAGTAAGGGGAACGCCCCCAGCTCCGCAGCCTAGGCCTGCCCCTGCACACACACATTCGCACACACACGTACACAACCACATCCACACATGCCTGTGGAATCCCACACACAGGAAGATACACTCACACACATACATCCTCTCTCACATACACACGCATAAATGTACACAAATGGGCACGTCTGCACACATACACAAATATGCACAGCCACCTACATATGGTCATACACACACTCACAGCTAAGCCTACATAAATATAACCATGTACACTAACACCCGTGTAATCACCCGTCATCACATAGCCCTCACCCATACATTCTCTCTCCCGTGCACCCATACACTTCCATGCACATACACACATGTGTGTGCACACACTCATGCTCACAGATCACAGTGCACATGCACACACATGCATGAATGCACATGCACACACACGTATCTACTCCTGCCCACAGTCTCACGCACTCCCACACACTTGCACCCATACTCTCATGTGCAGACCCATGCATACATTTACACACATACACACGTGCTTGCATACATAAGTATACAACTCTGTGCACATACACACATGCACATCTATATATACTCATACACACACGTGCATATACACACACACGTACACAAGCACATACACACACGTGCTCATACACACACACGTACACAAGCACACACACACACACAACCCCCTACCAACACGTAGACACCCACACCCATACATATCCATGCATGGATACGTACACGTGCACATGCACATGCTCACAAATACACAAACGTGCGCACGTACACAATCCCACATAACCTACAGATGACAGTCACACACATACATGCTTTCTCACATGCACACACACGTGTTGTACAAGCACATAAGGGCGTACACATGAGCACACAGACAGTCACATGCCCTGACACACACATGTACGTTCCCCTTCTCCGTCTCTCTCCTTCTCTCTCTCTCTCTCTCTCACATACACACAAACACACTCACAGGCTCACTCTGCTCATTCATCTTCACTTCCCTTGGAGAAAAACCACATCGCTGCCAAAGCCCAGAGCCTCCCGTGGAGCCTCAGCCCTGCATCCGCAGCAGCAAGAGCAGCTGCCGCCATCCCCCGCCAACCCCGGCACAAAGTCACATGCACCCTCCCCGTCTTTGCCACCTCGACATCATTCGCTGCCCATCTGGTCCAGCAGTTCCCAGGCCTGGCCACACATCAGAATCACTCGGGCACTTTTTACCAATACTGGTCCTGGAACTCTATCCTGGCGTTTCTGATCTCAGTATTCAGAGGTAGGACCTGGGCATTGATCCCCATTCCCATATCCATAACCTTAGAGAATTTAAACTATTTAAACCCTTTGGCCTTAGTTTCTCCATTTCTAAAATGTGCTTATTTCATAGGATTGTTCTAAGGATCAAATCAGATAATCCATCTAAAACACATAATACCCAGCCCATAGTAAGAGTGTATAAATGATAAAGTTACTGTTGCTGATCTTACACTACCACATGATATCTCTGAAAACCGTTGAGTCCAAAATCTTAAAAGATGAAGACCCTGAGATCTGAATGCCCCCGGCCCCACCTGAGCCTCACGGTGGCCACCCCTGCTCCCTGCTGTACCAAAGGCACATTGCTGTTTCCACCACTCAGAAGCCAGTTTGAGAGGTTAGGCATAGCCCTCTTCCTGCTGTTTATTTTCTTCTGCTTTGTTTGCTTTTAGTGTAAATAACAACACAGACACCTCCCTACGCAAACACTCCCGAGTTTGCACAGTCCAGAGCCGACAGCACCACCCAGCCCCCTCCTCACGCCAGCTCGCCAGCAGTCTCTGGTCACCATGTCTGTGACGAGGAAGCAGAGACCCAGACAAGTCCAGCAAGTGGCACCAAGTCACGCGGGTATCAAGTGGTAGCTGCCTCTGGCTCCATGTCCAGAGCTCTTCCCCACCGTCAGCCCATGAAGCTGCAAGTCCTCTGCCCCCATCCTCTATGCTGCCTTCATACTCAACACGCTCCCCACCACCCAGCCATGCCAGCCTGTTGCTCTTTTCAGGTGAGCAAGGAGCGGGGGTGGGGCAGAGACTCGAAGGGTAAGACTTTGACACCATAGTGAGAATTGGTTGATCACAGTCCTCCTTCTGGGGATGCTAAAAATGGAAGGAGGAGGAGGGGACAACTAACATGGATCAATGGCTTTCTGACTTGACTGCTTTGCTAAAAGCAGGACCTAGACAACAAGAGGGAAGGAGGGGACGGGCCAATATTTCTGGCTGCCTCCTTGGCCTGTGGCGGCCTGTGGCGCTGTTATGACACTACTCGATTAGTGCAGGGAAGATCGCAGGGTACTCTGGCTCAGAGCACCGAGTGGATTGGAATCTCAGCCACGCCACATCCTGGCTGAGGGATCTTAGTTTCTTAGCTTCTCTGAACTAAGACGGGGGTTGTACCTTCCTCAGCAGGGAACTGTGGGCTGTGACGA
The DNA here is from genome assembly GCF_000696425.1 of Galeopterus variegatus. Classification (NCBI taxonomy): domain Eukaryota; kingdom Metazoa; phylum Chordata; class Mammalia; order Dermoptera; family Cynocephalidae; genus Galeopterus; species Galeopterus variegatus. The sequence continues at coordinate 525,131 of NW_007726508.1, forward strand.
AATAATATGATCATCTGGTGCCTGGCACATGCTACAAACTCAATATACGGGGACTATTTTAATCTTGTTGACTATCATCCATATTTTGAAGTTATTAAGGGATCATAATCCTGATGAAGACTCTAGATTATTTCAAAATATATTCATTTTGAATGGACTAAAATGGTGTCCATTGGCTGGATGCTGCTGCCGGTACCGCCCGGAGGTACTGAACTTTCACTGTGATGTGGTGATGCTCCCTCCTGTGACTGTGGAGGAGACATAGCCCTCAGTCCCAAGGAGTTTAGATTCTCTAGAGAAGAAAGAGAAGTTTAGAGATAAACACAATGTAAGGAAGGAGATGAAAAATAAAGAAAACAACCCATGACCATTTGCAAGGAAAATGAGACTCAGAGAAGCAAAATGACTTGTCCAAGGACACACAACGAATAAAGGGCAGAGCAGGGAATGCGGCTCCGGTCTGCTCACGCTCGTCCACTGTACACAGAGCTCGGAGGACTCCACTTCTACAGTAAATATAAACTCTGCCCGGTTGGGTGGTGCGTTCCTCGTGGCACGGTCTAAACCTCTCAGAGCGACTCAGACTTGATGAAAATAAAAAGGTTTAGAGAATGAATAAAGAAGATAAAATGGAAAGTTTTAAATCTCCCAAAATACATAAGCAACCCGAGGATGACCCTCACAGGAGATAAGAACACTATCCATTTTTATAAAGGGACTTACAAGACCTGCATAAATGGGGAGACATATTTCTAGATTTGATGAGTTGCTTTGAAAAAATGTTCACTTTTCCAACTTAGCATATGACTTGAGTCAATTCTAATCAAAATCCTGAAGAGATTTTCCTTAGAGCTTGGAAAGATGATCTTAAGTTTCATCTGGAAGAATAAACAGAAATGATGGGCAAGAAAATACTGAAAAAATAAACATAGTGATGGAGAACTAGGCATACTGGCCATGAAAACTTATTTATACATCTACAAAATTTAAAATAGTAGTGTTGGTGCAAGAACACACAGGTCAATAGAACAGAATATGTAGCCAGAAACAGCTGCAAGAACTTAACATCAAATCAAGGATGCTTCCCAAACCAGCAAGAACACAATGGATGATTCAGTAAACAGACTTGGAAAAATTGAATACCTGGGGAAAATCCTGTTAGAGCCTCAGCTCATAGCACTGTAGCAACAAAACAAAACTCGGAGAAAATGCAGCTGAATGTGTATCTGAGTTCTTTCTAAACACAGTGGGAGGAACCACAACAGAAAAGCTCAAGATGGGACTATCTGAAACTTCTGAAGGTCAAAAATCATCACGTGACAATGGCTGAAGCTGGAGGGTGGGTTCAGGGCGGTTCCTATACCACTCTCTCTGCTTTTGTGTATGTTCGAAATGTCCATAGTTAAAAACAAAAGTTTTCAAATTTTAAAAAATCAACATAAATGTAAAAGGCAAACCACCAAATGGAAAAATACCTTTACCACCAATATAGCATTTGGTTCGCTTTCTCATCGGAATGTAAGGAGCTCCTTCAGATGGCTGACGTTCGTCAGTAGCTCGGCAATGCTGTTTGCTGACGACCTCTCAGCATCCAACTCTCCATCCTCACTCCTCACAGCCCTTGATTCCCACGGAAGGACCCACAGGATCTAGGGAAGCCGATTCCATCCCTTCTCCCTGCTCTGGAGATCAGGTGACCTGGCTCTGCCAATCAGTGCAATCCATTCCCTGGTCACTGTGATGGGCTTAGGAAGGGACATGTGACCAAGCTAGTCCAAACACAATGGGTTTCATGGCTTCCAGTGCGGAGTCAGACAAAGTTCTTTTTCCCTGCTGGACCTTAATGTATCTCCAGGAGTTTCTGGGAGAGTCCTGGGCCAGGAGTGGGGAAAAGACCCCTGAGAATAAAGCCAACAACCAGGAATCAGAGCCAAGAAGTCAAGAGAGACAGAAAGAGGGTGCTGGATATTTTTTCAACCCTGGATCAAATTCCACTTAAAGCTAGACCCAGTCATGTTCAAATGCATTGGACAAAACATTTCCTTTTTTCTGGGTTTCTGTTACTTACAATCAAAAGCAACCAAACTAACACAAGCTAAATGAGTCTAAATGTGTAGGGGTCTTCCAGCATGCCTTCCCAGCAGGGAGCAGAGGACAGATTTTGCATGTGCCCCACAGGTGGGCAGGGAGGTTCAGGGAGTATGGGGGGCAGCCATGTTTCCCTCCCTCCAAGGGAGGTCCCACCTGTGCTCTGGTTTCTGCTCTGACTCATCTCCAGACTCCACACAGCCCCCTTCTGTCTCTTTCCCTCTTAAGGAATAGGCCCAGATAACAGTGGGGCCCCTGGAATCACCGCAGCAAGACAGGCTTCCCTCAGTAATGTGAGTCACTCTGCCTAGGAAGGTGGTGAAACACCTGGGGGGAGGTGCTATTGGATTATTTTGGTAAAGACCCAGTATCTCCAATCTATCACTTCTTCCTGTCCTGAGATTGGAAAGCAGATCAGGGAATGTTCTGCATAATGCAGCTTCACTGGGGAGCATCAACTTTGGATGTGGTGGTCAGAAGAAGAGGCCAGTGCCACCAGCCATCTGTGTGTGGCCTCTTCAACTTTACAAGGCCAAAGTGGGGCCTTCTCCACATACCCAGAGAGTACCATACTCTCAGTGACAGTTAAATCAGGATGCTTTTGGATAACCTCAATGGCCAATGTATTCATCCACGATGGTGTCCTCCTTTATGTAGACCTGCCATGTCCATAGGCCGGGCCCCTCCAGGTATCTCAGCCCCTGAAGTGGCCTCATGAGCAGGATGCTGAGGTCAGTGGGGTGCAGATCCTCCACACGGTGCAGGGAGGCCCCATGATCTGAGCTGCCCACTGCACAGGGCCTGACTGGAGGGGCCAGAACATTCAACACCCCCAGCTGCAATTCCAGATCCTGGACTCTGCATGAAAATTTTGCCAAATTGGCTTCCAGGAATTCTGCTTTTCTAAGACAGCTTGTTTCTATAATCACTTTTGTCTTTTTAAAAATTATTACCTTTCCTCTTTGTTATTTTTGTACTCTTTCTCATTACGTTTTGGACATGTATTTGGTAGAGACAAAAGAATAAATGTCGCACATATAAGTTAAACTGTATAACATACAGTTAAAATGACCTTCCCTTAACTCTCCACCCAACTTCAAAGGTAGAACATCACCAGTAACTGGTATCCAACTATCCCATCCCCCCAGTTTCCCCCACCCAAAGTAGCCAGATCTTGAATTTTATGTGTATCATTCCTTTCTGTTTTGTGAATAGTGTTTTCACATATGAATCTATTAAACAGTTAGAATCACACTACATGTACTCTTCTGTAGAGTGCTTATTTCACTCAATATTGTTCCTAAGAAGCAGCCGAGGTTTGTTCCTTTTCGTTCCCGTGTAGTACTCCTTAGCGTGAATGTGTGCTATTTTACAAATCCATTCACACGTCTGCAGGTATATGAGTCCTTTTAGTTGTTGAGGTTTTTGTGCTCTACTAAAATGCTGCTATCAACATTTTCTATGTGTCTCGTGGTGCCCAGATACAAGAGGCTCTCTGGGCTCTACGCTGAGGAGTAACGTTGCTGGGTCAGTGGGTATTGATTTCACAATGTAATGCACAATTGTGCTTGCATGTTCTCTAAGTATGTGGCTGCCTCTGTATTTTTCCCCATTAGTGCTCCCCAACCTATAAGAGCATCAATTATAAATCTCTGCCCATGCCTATGGCTTGCAGAACCTTGCTGTGGTGGAGTATGTGCCCTGCCACGTGACTTGCATTGGTGCGACATTGTCAAATATATATTCGGTCTTTGTCCGATTTCCTGGTATACACCTCCTAAAATCCTTAGAATCTCCAAAATGGTGTCTGTTTGCATGCCACTGAGTTGAAGCTACCCTAGGTAGCTTCAGGATGGGGGGTGGTCACTGGAAAGACCAAGGCAGGATTAGAGGGTGGGGACTTTCAGTCTTACCCCCAACCTCTGGGAAGAGGAGAGGGGCTGAGAGGGGCCATCAATGGCCAAGGATTTAACCAATCATCCTTACGTAATGAAGCCTCCAGAAAAACCCAAAAGAACAGGGTTCAGAGACTGTCTGGATAGCTGAACACTTGGAGGTTCCTGAAAGGTGGCATGCCCAGGACAGCATGGAAGCTCCATGTCCCTTCCTCAGTACCTCAACCTGTGCATCTATTAACTGTATCCTTTGTAATATCCTTTATAATAAACTGGCAAACATTAAGCATTTCCCTGAGATTTGTGAGCTGCTCTAGCAAATTAATCAAACCTGAGGAGCAGGTTGTACGAACCCCAATTTATAGCTAGTTGGTCAGAGATTCTGGAGGCCTGGATTCACGACTGGTGTCTGAAGTGGGGGCAGTCTTGTGGGACTGAGCCCACAACCTGTGGGACCTGGCTGCAAATCCAGATAGTGTCAGAACTGAATTGAATTAGAGGACACCCAGGTGGTGTCCACTGCAGAACTTATCGCTTGCTTGCTGGTGGGGAGAACCCCCACACATTTGGTCATGGGAGTCTTCTGTGTTGGTCATTGTGGTGTGAAGCAGAGCAAGAACAGCTTGTTTTTTTCTCTCTGTAAGTCAAGGGGACACGTATGGAAGAGGAAATACCTAAGCGGAAACTTTAGGAGCCATTCCAAGGTTCCTCCTTTGCTCTTTTTCCCTCTGCCATGAGAACATCCCATCCCAGATGAGAGCTGTTCCACCAGGCCGGGTCCTAGGATGAACGTACATTGAGCAGAGTCACAGCCAACATGAATGACAAAAGATAGGAAATCAATCTTTGCTGTCATAAGCCCTTGAACTTGGGGGCTGTTTGTTATGGCATCATAACACAGCAAGGGCTGCCAGATGCAAGACATCCAACTAATATTTACTGAGCATCTCCCACGCACTGCCACCATGCTGGTTCTATGAAAGCAGGAATGCCCAAGACAGACGAGCTTCAGGGCCTTCTGAAGTCACACTCCAGATAAACAGCAGGTCCCAAAGGCTTTAGAGACTTTATAGTATAACTCCCAGAGACAAACCCATCAGTTTGTCTCTCTCTGTCAGAAATGATTCACTTGATTTTAAAAAAGGGGGGGGGGGGAATTTATTGATTCACATAAAAAAAAAAAGTCCAGGAATTAAGCTTGAAGCAGGGATAGATCCAGGAGCAAACAATACTATTGGGGCCTGTTCTCTCTGTCTCTCAGCTCTGATTTCCTCTGCGTGTGTCTATTCTCAGACAGCCACTCTTCTCAAGGTGGCAACATGGCCACCAGCAGATCCTGGCTTCTCCTCCTCACTGTCATGACCACTAACTCAAACAGAAGTCCTGGGCCTGACTCCCAGAGCCAAATTGAGTCACAAGCCCGTCTCTGAACCAATCAGTGTCCAGGGAGATGGGATACACTAATGGGCTCAAGGTCACATGCCACCCCAAGAGCTGGTGATGGTGTTACCCTACCCAAACCACATAAGCCAAGAATAGGGTAGGCTTGGACACACTCAGGAAAAATTAGGGCATTCTTACCAGAAGGAGAGACAGATGCCGGGCAGGCAAACCACAAGTCCCCATGTAGCAGCCTTATTCCCCTGACCAATGGCATGCTGGAGCTGGCTCATGCTGGCTCACTAGAGACAGTCGTACACATCCCTTCCAAACTCCACATTCAGTGACCTCACTTCAATAGCATGAAATCAGCCATGGCGGGAGTGTTTACACCATAGGAATAGGCAAGCACTACGAATCAGGGTGTTCATTTCCCCAGAGAACCCGTTGCTGCACATTTACCAGCACACCCTTACACCAAGTGTCCTGTTAGTTATAGCTCCAGCTCTGCCCATGTCACAATGTCACCTGGGCAAGTCCCTTGCCCTCTCTGAACTTGAGTTTTTGCAACTGTAAATTGAGTAAGTTGGGCTCACTCCTCTTGAAGTTATATTAGAACTCAGAGTTTGTGAGTCTGTGAGATTCTGAAAGGGGTGTGTGTGTGTGTGTGTGTGTGTGTGTGTGTGCACGTGCAAGTATAAATGTGTTTTCCCTGCATCGGAAATCATAAATGCAGGCATTGGCTATAAACTCCAGCACAATTTGGTGAGCTGTACCTCTTCACTTGGGCTATTAAATCATTTTCCCTCCAAAGGTACACATGTTGTGACATAAGGAGCAAACTGTTGACAGATGGTGCAGAAACTTCACAGGCCCATAATTGAGACTTATTTTCATACATTCATGCCAGTTTGAAATCTAATTGCCAATAAAACAATACTGTGATGCTGCCACATCTAATACCTCCACCGCTCTCCAAAGTTACACTTGAATCCACTAGTAAATTCTAATCTCCCAGAGAAAAATATTTCCCCCTCTCTGTTGGAAAAGCAGCACCATAAATCCACGTACAGTGGTTCATTTTCAAATGTGAACCTCCTTTCCCTGGTCCCCAAAGAGCCCTCACTCGGCTAATGTTAGTGCCTGCCAGAGAGCAGTAGACGTTCTTTGTTTACTTGACAGAAGCACAGATGTGGCTTGGCAAGCTTCTGATGCAGTCTTTTGCAGAAAAACACTTTGATGGGCCAGGTTACCCACCTCCCCTTTCGAGTGACCCAGTACTCTGCTTGGTGACATTTTGTCCCAAGTAGCAGGAAAGTGGCTAGAGATCCAGCACCACTTGCTGCACGAGGGAAGGTAGGGGATTCCTGACCTCCCCTCTCTGCTTTTCTGTTTTCACTCTTCTGATGAAAAGGTTTGAAGATAGATCAATCCAGATCAATTTGAAGCTGTAAATAAAAAATGGGCTTTCAGTAGGATGAAGGAACACAGGGGCTGGGTTCGTTTGTGTATACTGAAAAACACAACCTGTCACCTCAAACCGCAAGCCTGCTAAAAGCGGTAATAGCCATCCTCCACAAGTCAGAGCTTTGCCCAGTTTACAGAGAAATAGTGATTGAGGGCTGCATTCGCGCCAGGTCAGTGCAAGCCCAGAGATGCTGTGGTGAATATACCAAATACGGTCCTTGCCTGCAAATAGTCTTTACATCAGTCCTAGGAGGTGGGATATAATTTTTCCTGTTTTGCAGACAGTACACTGAGGCTCAGAGAGGTTAAGTAATTCTTCCTTCAGGATGCACAGTGATTAGCAGAAATGAGAATTGAACTCAGATTATCTGATTTATCTCCAAGTCCAGTTCTTCTGTTACAAGGATTAAGTGAGATAATTAACTACAGAAGCCTCATAAAAGTTCAGTTCCCTTGTCCCATCCCCGGCCCCACCTCTGTCTGTAATCACAGCTCTTCCACTTGGGACTACATCTTCCCCACTTTCCACATAACAGGCCTTAAAATATTTGAAGATTGTTATCATGGCTTCCTAGAGGCTTCGATTTTGCATGCAAAATATACTCAGTTTCGGCTCTGCCATTTTCTGCCATGTGAGACCCCTACGTTGCTGTAGAGCCACCACCAAAGAAGATTCTCATCAGATGTGTTCCCTGGATTTTGGACTTCTCAGCCTCCAAAACTAACCCTGGGTCACTGTCACCACCACCAGATGGACTTTGGACTTCCCAGCCTCAGAAACTATTCAAGTGGACTGAAGTAAAACCTTTGTTTAAAAGTAATACTTTTTGGACTTCCGGTCAAGATGGCGGAATAGACAGTCCCTAGCGTCACTCTCTCCCACAAATCAACCAATTTACAACTATAAAAACATAACATCAAGTGCATATGGAATGGGGAGACGTCCAGCGGGGGAGGCAGAAGCTCCACGGAGACCACATGCCCTGCGGGGCTGCCATCGCACGATCCAGAAGATAGGCTTCACCGCCACCACCCAGCTCCATTCCCAGCCCAGCCCAGTGCACACGGAGTGGGGAGACGTCCAGCAGGGGAGGTGGACGATCCACAGAAAACACACACCCTGTGGGGCTACCACTGCGCTATCCAGCAGGTAGGCTTCACCGCAGGCACCCAGCTCCATTCCCAGCCAGGCCTAGTGTGCACGGAGCAGGGTGACGTCCAGCAGGGGAGGCGGGAATTCTGCGGGGACCACACCACCGCAGCGATCAAGCAGCCCGGCCCAATGCACGTGGAGCAGGGAGACATCCAGTGGGGGAGGCAGAAGCTCTGCAGAGACCACACTGCCACCATGCGATCCAGCAGCCCGGCCCAGTGTGTACAGAGCAGAGAGCCATCAAGCAGGGGAGGCAGAATGAGGGAGGGCCATCCAGCAGGGAGGGCCACCACCGCACAGTCCAGCAGCAGGTAGGCTTCACCGCTGCCACCCAGCTCCATCCCAAGCCCGGCCCAGTGCACACGGAGCAGGGAGACATCAAGCAGGGGAAGGGGAAGCTCCGCAGAGACCACATGCTAGTGCATCCCAGCAGCCTGGCCCAGTGTGCGCAGAACAGGGAGACGTCCAGCAGGGGAGGTGGAAACTTGGCAGAGACCACAGACCCTGCGGTACCACCCCATGACCCAGCAGCCCGGCCAAGTCCAAGCTGACCAGAGAGGTGGCTCCCTGGAGAGGCCCAAGACCCAAAGCAACCACACATGCAAGGCACTAGTGGCCAACTGAGCAGTCACTGAGGTACCCATACCAAATTGGCAACCCCAGCAACATCTTAGTCAGACAATAGTATCAAACCTGTGGACTGTGAAACCCCCTGCCACAATGAATAAACATCAAAGAAAAGATACCAGAAATACGAAAAATCAAGAAAGTACACCACCAAAGGATAATAACTCTCAAGCTCTAGATCCTATAGAACAAGAAGCCCTGGAGATGACTGACAAGGAATTTCAAGTGATAATTCTAAGGAAACTGAATGAGATACAAGAAAACTCAGCTAGAAAGCATGATGAAATGAGGAAAAGTATACAGGACCTGAAAGAAGAAATGTACAAGGAAATCAATGTCCTGAAAAAAAAATGTAGCAGAACTTGCTGAACTGAAGAATTTATTCAGCGACATAAAAAACACGACAGAGAGTTTAA